>NW_027397071.1:36787947-37029525 GCF_003265705.2 Callorhinus ursinus
TGTTCCCTCTCTCGCTGTGTCTCTCTCTGTCAAATAAATAAATAAAATCTTAAAAAAAAAAAAAAGAATTAGTGGTTTCAGAGGAATTCGGGTACTCTTTTCTGACAATGTTCAAACTAAGGAATATTTTTTATAATAAAATATATCTTTATCCAAAATCTCAAAAATTCTTAAAATTTTCATAAAATTTGTATTTTTAAGTGAAAGTTCTACATGTTATATTTTACCTATAAAAAGATTTTCTAAGTGAATATTAATTTACTGATGATATATTTTAATATTACTCTTTGAAATATGATTAGCAATCAATAAGAGTAATATGAATTGTTTGAAATTTTCAGTGTTATTACAAAGATTACATTAATGGTATGGCCTCACCCAAACCTATTGGCTTCAGGGTAGCCACCATTAAATTGAAAAGGAAGGGCTTGGGAACAAAAAAGCAAATAAATAAGACTTGAGAATGATATCGAGGCAAAACTTTGGGTATATTTACTGGCACATGGAACTGACTAGATGCTACCAGATCGAAAGCCTTCTACGTTTCTGAGTGAATTGTACTGCCAAATAAACATAATCCCAACATGAAAAAGCCCTGGACTACTTGAGCATTAAAACAATCCTCAGGACCTCACACTTGCACAAGCAGGACGCAGGCTGTGAAAGTTGTATAGCCTTCAAGAAAAATACACTCCCAAATGTCCTCTTCAGGTGTAGCCATGGAAAACAGGACATGGAAGACCCTTCCAGAGGGTGGACCAAGGGCCATGGACAAGGGAGTTCCACCAGGACAGCAAAATCAGAATCTAATCAAGGAACTCCCCACCCCACCTTATGAAGGCAGGATACCTTCACAATGCCTGTTCAGGATTTTATATATACTAGCAAAACTAGAAATTGCCAAGAGACTTGCATTCTTCTGTTTTCCAAAAGAGAGGTGGATGGAGTTGCTTGTTTTTTAGCATTATCCTGCCCCTGATTCACCACTGTACCCTGAGAGAGAGAAAGGATGAACAACCTTTTTATTGACAGATCGCCACAAGAGGCCCCATCCAGACACTATGTCCATCATCTGAAGATCTGAACTTTGTGCCACTTCACTGACTTCATAGGTCTTTGGGTTGCCTATGAGAAATGGGTATGTTCTATGAAAGAAAGGAAGAATGGAATAATTTGCAACCGGAAGGAAATACTGTGGAGGATACTGGTTAGCAAGTCATCAAAAACCGTTTCCTTTTTCTCCTGGGGCACTGCTAGATTATGCTTACCAGTCTCCATCGTGGCTAGACATGGCCATGTGTCAGTTCTGACCAATAAAATGTGAGAAGTAACATCAGTTGCTTCCTGGCCTGTTTGGCCCCCTGACTCTTGACCCCCATGCCTTTTCCCTTCCAGCTGGCTAGACTGGAGATGATGAGGACAACATTTGGAGTCGTGGTATGAACCTGGGGGAGCCACAGGATGGAAGAAACCTGGATCCCTGAAAACATGTGGAGAAAGGACATCCTCTAGGAGCAATTGTATTCCACACTTATCTGAGCAAAAATAAGTATGATTTAATCATATTAAGCCCCTGAGGATGGGAAGTTTATTTGCTACAATCACTAACGTATATACGGCAGAGGGAACACCACAAAGATAGGAGGATTGAAAGAGATGACAGAGGGGCGCCTGGGTGGCTCAGTCATTAAGCGTCTGCCTTCAGCTCAGGTCATGATCTCAGGGTCCTGGGATCGAGCCCCGCATCGGGCTCCCTGCTCAGCAGGAAGCCTTCCTCTCCCTCTCCCACTCTCCCTTCTTGTGTTCCCTCTCTCGCTGTGTCTTTCTCTGTCAAAGAAACAAATAAAATCTTTTTTAAAAATTAAAAATAAAAAAAGAAAGAGATGACAGAGCCTGAGGAGGGTGAGGGGTTCTCTTTAGCTAAAATGTAGACACAAGAGAGAGAACAGCAAGAAACAAGAGACTCCTTTGGGCATATTGCTATGGGTCTTAAATGCCATGCAAAATTTTGGACTTTATTCTATAGAAATGAGGACCATCAAAAGTTATATGTATATCTTCTATTTAATACTGCGAGAGTGAATGCTGCCAGTAATCTGCCTTTTCTGAGGCAACTGAGAATCCAAATCTTTCACACACTGTTGCCCCCCAAAGTTGAGAATATAAAATATAATCATCAAGCTGACAACAGCTTTTGCAGTCTTTAAAGCTGCAACTCATATCAAAATAGATCCTGCCAAATTCAGTAAGAAAATTGGGAATCAATAACCTTCAGAAGAAAAAGTCAATTTTCAAAATCTTCTTTTTGAAAGTGTGGGGTAGGGTGCCTGGGTGGCTCAGTTGGTTAAGCGACTGCCTTCAGCTCAGGTCATGATCCTGGAGTCCCGGGATCGAGTCCCACATCGGGCTCCTTGCTTGGCGGGGAGTCTGCTTCTCCCTCTGACCCTCTTCCCTCTTGTGCTGTCTCTCATTCTCTCTCTCTCAAATAAATAAATAAAATATTTTTTTAAAAAAAGTGTGGGGTGTGTGTGGGGGGGGTGGGGGGAAGAGGGAAGGTGGGAGGGAGATGTCTTTTCAGGTAATGAATGCTATTCCAGCAATAAAACAAAACCTAAGATGGGCTTCAGTCAATTTCACATGTACTAAGCACCTTCCATGTGGCAGACGTCCTGCTAGGTGTCTACAATAAAAAGATAAATAAATGACTTACCAGGACTTCAAATTAGTCACAAAGTAATAGAATTAGTAGGCATATAAACAGATTAACCAGTATACATTAGTACACCTGCTATTATAAAATAGGACCCAGCAGAACTACGGGGCTTGGGCAAGAATCAGAGATCACAGAACTTTCTTAGCCTCATACTAAAGATCCTCCCTCATCAGACTCAACCGACCATTGTGGACCGAAATTTCAGTACTTTTCTTCACACAATCGCTTGCTCTCATACCTATCCTCTACCTTCCCACCTCCATGCCTTGCCTTCTGTGTCAAACACTCTCCCTGACCCACTACTGGCCACTTTGTAAGGTGCCATTAAGACTCCACCTGTGAAATTTTCCCTGGTTCCAGCAGGGTGAGTTCTCCCCCTTCTCAGGAGTCCCATCTGCGCCCTCTCAGGAGGTTACCACTCTGCTCTGCATCAGAGTTGTTTTCTGATTGCTGGTCTTGTCTGATCTCCACCCTAAACTATAAGCCCCCTGAGGACCAGGAATGTTGCCAGTATAGCACCTTGTATGTACACAGTGGATGTTTAATAAGTATTTTCTGAATGTTAGATTTTAAACCCAAAATCTACTCCCTGCAGCTGCTGACTCTGCACACACCAGTCATCACTGCATTCTTTGGTCCAGAGCTAAACCGTTGGGTGTATGGTGTTTTCTCATGGGAGGAGAAAAATCTTTAAGAGGGTTCAGTAATGACAAACAGAGGAAATAAAAATAGTGCTTACACCCCTGGTTCTAACTAGTGCCTATTTATATCACAAAAATTAAGATTGTCCAATGGGCCAAAATTTTTGCTTACTGATTAGAAGAGATTGAAATCTCCAAGTTTTCTTTACTACAAAACAATCTTTCATAGAAGAATCTCTATTAATGTTATGTCAGCATTTTCTCCTAAACAACCCAGAGAGGAGAAAATGGGCAGTTGCCTCCCTAATACCAATACTATTAGCAAATGGTATTGACATGAGGGCAACTGGAAATATTGACTGTCTATAATGTTCCCACACTGGTACCATAAAAGCTGGAAGCTAAAACATGGGGACAAATCAGCATTATTCAGGACAGAATGGCCAAAGCCAAAAGTAGAAAAGATCAATGTCCATAAAATATTGAAGTATACTGAATGTGTTCACTAAAGCCTGGAATGTAATAAAGGAAATACATGCTTAAAGTTTAAGTGGGGGCAAATGTAGGATAAATGGAAATATGTACAAGTTTGTTTTTTTTTTTTAGTGGGATGAACTTTAGGTTTTTATTAACTTAAGAAGAGCAGATAAGAATGAAAATATAAATAAATCCGTGGACAATATCTTCATAAAATATCAATAGTAGAGAGATTTTTATGAGTGGTCCCCAGTCTGTTGGGTCCTGGGGCCCCTTGACCACTGTAATTAGTACCAGGAGACCTTAAATACATAAACGCAGAGAGCCCTGCCTGTGGACTGTATAAACAACATGCCTAACACATATGTACTACCGTTTGACACAAAACCAAAAATGTTTTTACTGATGAGTAACAATGTCAGACAGACTGGGGAAGCTAGGCAGGCTGATCTAGTAGGGACACACTCTTGAGAGAGCTGTCAGAGGGAGGGAAAACTCCACTCATTGGGGCACATGATCATTGGGAGGGATCCTGCCAAGAGCGTGGACTTTGAAAGGCCCTGGGCAGAAAACAGGGCAGAGCCAGCAAGATGGCACAGGCTGTGGAGTAAAGGAACCTCTTAGATCTTCAGGAAAATTACCACATTCACAAAACTCTTTATGGTTAATTTTTTTGTGGCAAATGGTCAACAGGCTGAGCTTCTGGACTTGACCCAGGGCTCATCCCAAACAGCAAAAAAGTGGAAGTACAGGGAAGCATGAGGAATTCAAGAGCGGGAAATTCAAGACACAGGAGCAGCGCTCCACCTCTTACAGGCCCTGCAAGGGAGCTCAAGCCTCATGTCATCTGGCATGGAGGCCTTGGGCAGTATCTGAGTCTCTTACATAAATTCACTTAAAAGTGTTCCTGAATCCTTAGAAGCTTTTTATCATTATGCGTTTCCTTGGTTGATGGAATAATGCAAGAAAAAAAAAGTGTTACATTAAGAAAATGTTTATACTACAGGAGTTCAGAAACACTATTTTCAGAGTATTGGCCTGTTATGACTTAGCTTCACCAGAGAGGGAAGGCTGAACTGGGCCCACTGGAGAACCATGAAACGCCACGTAGGCCATTGTCTTTTCTGAGAGCATCTACAGACCACATCCCAGTCCCATGTACTGTCGAATAAATAGGAATGCTGGCCACAGGAAAGCTTCTGCTCTCCTTTCCTTGCTCTATCTTATTTAATCCTCACAACCCCCTTATATGGGAGTTAACATTACTCTAATATTAAAGATGAAGAAACTGAGCCACAGAATTGACCAAGGTCACACAGCTAATAAGTAGCAGAGCCAGAGTCCAAAACTTTTTGACTATGAAGCCTGTAAGCATAATAATTAATAAATTAGTCAACTACCTATTGGGCATCTACACTGTGCTAAGTGCCAAAATAAGCATATGATTAGCAAATGTTATGTACATTACCGTATTAGGGTTCTCCAGAGAAACAGAACCAGTAAGATGTGTGTGTATACACACACACACACAATTATAGGAGTTGGTTCACATGAGCACAGAGGCTCACAAGTCCAAATCTGCAGTGTAGTTCCAGTCTGAAGCAAGTGCAGGCCCAAGAAAGCCAATGGTACAGATGAAGTCCAAAGGCAGTCTACCAGAGACATTTTCCTATTACTCCAGGGAAGGTCAATCTTGTTATTCTATTTAGACCTTCAACTGTTTGGATGATGCCCACCCACATCATAGAAGGCACACATAAATTAACCATCACAATTACATTCAAAATGAACTTTCTGTCAACCCTTTCTTATCCTTATTGTACACCTTTATGATTTACATACTTTATTAGTCTGGAATTTAATAGAAGTACTTTTTAGTCTCAAATACTTAAGAACCCACAATTCCCTTTATAGCAATTAGGGATATAATTTACATTTGTATCTCTTATTTTTAAACCTTAAATTAGATTTTAAATGTAGACTTTCAATTGCTATGTCCTCAGGGAACTCCTAAACTTAGTAAGACATAAATTCGAAATTAATGCTTTCAGAATTAAGCTCCTTTCTGATAAAAACCTTACTTAAGTAAATTTTATTATTCTGCACATTTACTATAAAGATAAGGGCGAAAAAGTCTCAGTCAGGGAAATGAGTTCTGAGGAGGCAGAAAGGGCAATTTAAATCAGGAAGTGACAAAATCACAAACAGCAATTAAGAGAATGCTTGGTAAAAAGAACTTCAGAGTTATGAGAATGATATCTAGAACCAACCGTGAGTCCTACACCTTGCTGTCCAGAGCTAAGGGTTAGTGCTAGAGTTAGGGCTCAGTCTCACTGTTAAGGTTCCCTAGGACAAAAATATACCTTTATGTCTCCCCTCCACCCAACGTGAGATATAACATAGGCCTCGCATAATAGGTACTCAATAATCTCTTGAAGTTAAAAAAGAATAGATATTTAGAGAAAAGTAATTTAGCAGAAGGGAATAAAAGAAAAAAGAAAGGCATGTGCTCTCCAGGCATGTGATATGGCTTGGCTATAGACTTATGAAGGTAAAAAGGCTGAGATTCCAAGACTTCTTTGGATTATCAAAGTAGGATTTACATGAAGGCACATTCCCAAGATTTGATATGCTTACTTAGTTCAAGAAATACCCATATTCTTCCCTATGGCAATAAAACATACCAAAAATTAGTCATTTAAAAATCCCCACTACATCCCCCACTTACTTGTTTTTTTGTTGTTTTTTTTTTTCCTTAAAAAGCTAGCAACTTCTCTAGGTTACTTAAGGAAAAAGAATCTTCATTTCTGATTCTCCTTTTCTAATCTTTCTGCTCCTTCAAATACTTGGGCTTTGCTTTTCAGCTTAAAAAAATCTTTTTTGAAACATACACACTAGGATATATGTCAATCTCAGTTCTGATTAAGAAATGCAGAGTCAGCTTCACTTTATGCACAGCATTATGGGAATTCCAATGCAGTAAGAGGTCAGACATTCCTTCAAAGCCACAAGAATTTTCACACAGATATAGATAGATAGATAGATAGATAGACAGACAGACAGATAGCAATCTAAAAACCTTTTCACTTTGTATAGTACATTTCCTGGGAAGAAACCCAAAAGTTTCATAAACCAGAGAAGTTGGTAAAGCAGCCATTAAACAAAGCTGTTGTCTCAAAGCTTTCAGAGCAAGGGGAGAAGTTCCGGCCTAAAACACAGGGTCCAGATCTTTACATCTGAGAAGAGTGCCTTGAGATCCTTCAAATTCCAATATTCCATCTAAAAGAACAGGCACAGCCAATCGTGTGGACACAGAGTCAGCAAACAGAGGGGCACCTGACTGGCTCAGACAGTACAGCATGTGAGTCTTGGGGGTTGTGAGTTCAAGCCCCACATTGGATATGGAGATTACTTAAAAATAAGTTCTTAAAAAAAAAAAAAAAGCAAATACAGAAGGAGAGATTTCATTAGAATGGAGGCACGTGGTCAGAGGGGAATGAAAATCATTAGCCCAAGGGTTAGAAGTCACACAGTAATTTTTCTAATCACTTACAAATGAAATCATAGAATCTCTAGGATTGGAGAAGGTGTTAATACATAATACATAATCTAGATTCTAGACAAAACACTGCATCAGACATAGGACTACCCATATTTTGCTAATTTAATTCTTATGCTTAGTGAAATGTATTTGGAAACAAGAAAAAAAAAACCTGAATTTAGCACTTATTGGCAATTTTACTTGCAGCTTGAATTTAAAAAGAATGACCTGCCAAAAACCAATGATGTATGAAACATTTAGGAAGACAGTTAAATTTTTTTAAATGTTCCAACTATTTTTAGACTGATTTCAGACAACAGAGAAAGAGGCAAGATTAAAAACTGTAAGGAAGAAGGCTGAAAAAGCTATGTGCACTACTTCTGTATTAAATGTGAAACGTGGTCATGACGTGCGTCCCTGCTGCTTCTAGTACCCACAGTGAGATCTCACCCCCACTGACAAAGGTCAGCAGCTTGATCCTTCCAGGTCTGCTAAAGCCAACAGATGCAGTATTTTATTATAACATTTCTCCATTTCCTTACAACAGCTATATTTCAAACGATGATTCGCTTTTCCCCTGCAGTCCAACTAAGGCTTTGTTTAAATGAGGAGGTCATAGATGCTTAACACTTCTTAAGCTTATTTCCACTACTCAGTCACTTGGTTAAATTATCTAAGCCTTTTTGTTTAACACTGGATGGAAATGGCCCTGATGAGATCTTCTGGAGAATAATGTGCTGTTTGCCTGGCAGAACTAGCTTTAAAAATTATGTCCTCCTATAGCTCTGAAAATGTATCATTTATGTCTCTGAAATAAAGCACAGCATGAAACAAAACACAAACGTTATCCATGTAACCTTGATTTTCTGGTATAGTCCAAATTTTATTATTAAAATATAGTAATAAGTGTCAAATAATAGATGTTTCATTAAATAAATTGTAATATATCATACAATGGGCAACTATACAGCCATTTAAAAGATGTGTGGAAGAATACGAAATGGAAAATGTAATATGTGTTTAGGTTAGAAGCCAGATTATAAAACATTATTGAAGTATTGTCCTGATTTTGTACAGACAGGGAGAGAACTAAAAACTGTACACCAAAATAATAATTGTAGTTCTATTTGGGTGATAAAATTATATGTGACTTTTTCTTTGAACTTTTCCATATCTGCTAACTTTTCTATAGAAATGCTCTTTTATTAAATAGCTTAAAAATAATTGTAAAAAGAAAACAGTCACTATTATCCATTCAGCTGAAGATACCTGAAAAAGTAAAAGTTGCAGTGTTTCCTATGATCTTTATATCTGCATCTTTTCTATGATCTTTGAATTTATTCTTGCCCCTTCTTTCTAATTAAATCTGTATTACTTTCTAATGCTACGTAACAACTTACCCCCAAGCTAAGCAGCTTATAACAGTGCACATTTATTGTCTCAGAGTTTCAGTGAGTCGTGAGTCTGGGCACAGCACATCTGGATCCTGTGCTTCATGGTCTCTCAGTCATGCGGTTGGCCCAGGATCTACAGTCTCATCTGAAGGTTCAACTGGGAAAGAATCGACTTTCCAAACTCATTCAGTGCTTGTGGGCAGCCTTCAGTTCCCCCCAGACGGTTGGGCTACAGACCTCAATTCCTTGCTAGCTAGTGGCCAGAGGTTTCTCTCATTTCCTTGTCACACATGCCTCTCCCACACAGCAGCTTACTTCATCAAAGTACGCAGGCCAAGAGGACAACAAAAACGATCTTCTAGCAAGATAGAAGTCACCATATTTTGTAACTGAATCATCATCGTTGCCATAGGTATTGCTTATCACCAAGTCATTAAGTCCAACCCACACTCAAGGAGAGAAGATTATACAAGGACATGAATACCAATAGGTGGGAATCATCGGGCACCATCTTAGAAGGCTGCCTACCACATTATTCTTTCTAATTAACCTTTTTATAATTTCTCTAAGATACCTTAGAACCCATTCTCTCAAATATCTTCCTTCAGACTATAAATTTATAAAAATAGATATAACAAAAATCAAGTTTTCTGTTTTACACCTTAAGGTTTTTAGAGAAAATAATTTAAAAATATTTTTCTAATGATAAATTGATGGATTTTTTTTTTTAATGTGTATGTGTTTCAGGGATTTTGTATTCCCTTAATGGGAAAAAGAAAAACTCTATCACCATGTTATTTATAATACTGACAAGCTATTTTAAAAACCTCAATCTTCAACGTATATAAATTATGATACAGTCATCAGAGGGAATAAGACTTAATGATTAAAACCGTGTTGTGGAAAAAACATTTATGACATTAGAAACACCTTCTATATTATTAAATGAAAAAAATCAAGATCTAAAGCTATAGAGCATGATCACAATTTGTTAAAATATGTAAGTAAACAAATAGGAATACTACTGGAAGTATGCATAATAAAATCTTAACAATGTTTGAGTATTAAAATCTCAAGTAATTTTTCCCTTCACAGTATCTTCAGAATCTGAATATTTTATTATATTAGTTATTATTTAAAAGTGTTTTCTTTCCTCTCAAAGTAAAACCTAAAATTAATATATTTATTGCTAGCATTTAACACATGTGACCCAATATTATCCACAAATTCCTAACAGAATCTTTGAATAATCCTTATAATACCAATCCTTGTAATACCAAATTTTGAAATTCAAGTAATATAGATTTTTTTTTTTTTTGAGAGAAAGAGCAGTGTGGCGAGGGGCAAAGAGAGAGAATCTTTTTTTTAAAGATTTTATTTATTTTAGAAAGAGTATGAGAGTGGGGGGAGTGGCAGAGAAAAAGAGCGACAATCTCAAGCAGACTCTGCATTGAACATGAAGCCCAAAATAGGGCTCAATATCATGACCCTGAGACCATGACCTAAGTCAGATGCTTAACCGACAGAGCCACCCAGGTGCCCCTCAAGTACAATGATTTTAAAAGTTGTAGAATATTGGGGCACCTGGGTGGCTCAGTCGTTAATCATCTGCCTTCAGCTCAGATCATGATCCCAGGGTCCTGGGATCAAGCCCCGCATCGGGCTCCCTGCTCAGCAGGATGCCTGCTTCTCCCTCTCCGGCTGCCACTCCCCCTGCCTGTGCACGTATACTTTCTCTTATTTTCTCAAATAAATAAATTTTTTAAAAGTTTAGAATACTGAAAAAGCTACAATAATCTTACACAGTAAAGAGGATATTATCTGTTAATACAAAGAACAAAAAGGACAATAAATACTCCAGAATTCTTCAGATTAAACCTCTTTGGAGCATGAGGTGAGTAGAGTATAAATTAATATAGCTTTCAAACAAATTTTTTCATGTACTATTTGAGTGTTTATTGTGTGCAAATAGATATCTCTATAGCTCTAAATTCAATTTGTTAACTTGGAAACATAAAATCCAAGTTACATATAAAATTTTCCTATTTGCTATATTAAATCCTTTTTAGCTGGGGTGTCTGGGTGGTGCAGTTGGTTAAATCCTTTTTAAATGTCTAACATTTCCTAATTATTGAATGTGTGTTCCTACCTTAATCTTTTGATAGAAGTTACTTGCTTTTGAATTTTCAATAAACCAGCCTTCTTCCATTTTTGTCACATTATGGGAAGCAGACCAAAAAATTAAAACAGAAAGCCCACTCATCACCTAGAGAACACTGTTAAATTCCAAATTCAGTTCCTCCACAACTTCTAACAGATACAATTCATTTGCTTAAAAAATTCTTTTTAATTTTTTAAGGGGCTAAATAGAAAATGAAGAAAAAAAATTAAAGGAGAAGCTTCCCAAAGCTCTCTGAGGACAAAGTTAACCATTCAAAATTGTCCAACCAATCTTTTTTCATAAATATTATGTTTCATTATATCTTTCATGACTACATTTTGATATAGCCACTGTCTTCTTTTTGAATAACATTCCTTTTCTGACTCTAGAAATAATATATAATCATTGTTGAGATTTGGAAAATAAAGTACAAGCAAGAACAATTGTACTGCCCAGATTTTACTATTGTTAGTATTTATAATATTACCTTTGTTTCATATTTTTTTTACTCTGTAGCAACTTTTTTCTAGATACGTCTTTTGAGGCAAGGGAAACAAAAGCAAAAATAAACTATTGGGACTATATCAAAATAAAAAGCTTTTGCACCGCAAAGGAAATAATCAACAAAATTAAAAGACAGCCTATGGAATGGGAGAGATATCTGCAAATTACATACCCAATAAAAGGTTAGTATCCAAAATGTATAAAGAACTTATAAAACTCAACACCCAAAAAAACAATCCAATTAAAAAATAAGCTGGGGCACCTGGATGGCTCAGTTGGTTAAGTAACTGCCTTCAGCTCAGGTCATGATCCTGGAGTCCCGGGATCGAATCCCACATCCGGCTCCCTGCTCAGCAGTGAGTCTGCTTCTCCCTTGGACCCTCCCCCGTCTCATGCTCTCTCTCTCTCTCTATCTCATTCTCTCTCTCAAATAAATAAATAAAAAATCTTTAAAAAATAAAAATAATAAAAATTAAAAATAAAAAATGAGAAGACATAAACAGACATTTCTCCAAAGACATCCAGATGACTAACAGACACAGAAAAAGATGCCCAACATCACTCATCATCAGGGAAATACAAATCAAAACTATAATGAGATATCATCTCACACCTGTCAGAATGGCTAAAATTAATGACACAAGAAACAACAGATGTTGGTGAGGATGTGGAGAAAAAGGAATCCTCTTGCACTATTGGTGGGAATGCAAATTGCTGTAGCCACTGTAGAAAACAGTATGGAGGCTCCTCAAAAAGTTAAAAATAGATTTACCCTATGATCCATCAATTGCACTACTGGTATTTACCCAAAGAAAACAAAATCACTAATTCGAAGGGATACATGTACCCCAAAGTTTATAGCAGCATTTTTTATAATAGCCAAGATACGGAAACAGCCCAAGTGTCCATCAATTGATGAATGGATAAAGAAGATGTGGTATATTTATACAATGGAATATTATTCAGCCATAAAAAAAAGAAAGAAATCTTGATATTTGCAACGACATGGATGGAGCTAGAGTGTATTATGCTAAGCACTCATATGTGGAATTTAAGAAACAAATGAGCAAAGGGGAAAAAGAGAGAGACAGACAAACCAAGAAACAGACTTTTAACTACAGAGAACAAACTGATGGTTACTGTAGGGGAAGGGTGCAAGGGGTTGGGAGAAGTAAGTGATGGGGATTAAGGAGGGCACTTGTGGTGAACACCAGGTGTTATAAGAAATTGTTGATTCACTATATTGTACACCTGAAACTAATATAACACTGTGTTTTAACTGGAATTAAAACAAAAACTTAAACCAAAAATATGTTTTTTAACAAAATGGATCCTACTGAATATAAAGTTATGTTCCCTCCCTTTCAAATAAACAGTATACATTTTCTCATGACATTGACTTTTGAATACAGCGTTTTATTTTTTTTAATTTTTTTAAAGATATTATCTATTTATTTGAGAGAGATAGAGCAGGAGCAGGGAGGAGAGGGAAAAACAGACTCTCCTGCTGAGCAGGGAGTCCGACATAGGGCTCGATCCCATGACCCCGGGATCATGACCTGAGCAGAAGGCAGACACTTAATCCACTGAGCCACCCAGATGCCCCTGCATACAGTATGTTAATGATATTCCATCATGATAATCATCTTTGTATCTAAATCTCTGTTCAAGTATTCAAATCTTACCAAATTTTAGAGCAGTATTACGTTATACTTGTAAAGGAATTGATAAAATTTTAGCATGGTGTGTCTATGCTGTGTAACAGTTTCTATAAAATGGAAACTTTTTCTAAAATAAAAAACTCACCTTTTCTGTCTGCACAGAATCATTTAGTAGGTTAAGGAAATTCCTTCATGGTTATTGGACTATTCAGGTTTTCTACTCACATTGAATCCATTTGGGTAATTTTTTTTTCCAAAAAGTTATATATTTTACCTATGGTGGAAATTCCTTCTCAAGTAAGGAAGATTGTTGCTAAGTAAGTTTTCCACATTCTTCAAGATTATTTAAATGGGAAGGTAGGGGGCGCCTGGGTGGCTCAGGTTATGATCCCAGGGTCCTGGGATCAAGCCCCGCATCAGGCTCCCTGCTCCGTGGAAAGCCAGTTTCTCCCTCCCCCACTCCCCTTGCTTGTGTTCCTGCTCTTGCTATCTCTCTGTCAAATAAATAAAATCTTTTAAAAATAAATAAATAAATAAATAAATGGGAAGGTAGGAGAAGGCAAATCAGGCACTTCTAGCTAGCTCCTATCATATTCAGAAACCTCTCCACCAGCTTGTGAAAACTCTACCTGGCTGTATATCAACAACAATAAATAAATTTATTCAATATTTACTATGTTCCAGATAATATGCCAAGCATTTTAGGTGTATTATCTAATGTGATGCTTACAATGACCTCAATAACAAGTAGTATTATTCCCATTTTAAGACATGAAGAAAAGGAACGTTGGAGGAGTAATTTATCCAACCTGTAAGTGGTGGAGCTAGTCTAGCATCCAAGTCTATAGGACTTCAACCTGTTTCCTTATGCAATATTTCATTATGCAATATTGTCTCCCATCATGAGCCATTTTTCTCTACTATTCTTTAATATATTAATCTAATATGTTTACATGTTTAACTATTTTTCTCTGTTGTAGATGATAAAAGAGTCTGAATTGGAAAAGAGGGAAAAAAATCTGATGCTACTAGATACAAAAGATTTTACCACCATGTTGCAAGAAGGATAGGTTGATTAAAAACTGAAAATGTTATACATTCTACAACATTTTCTAGACAAAATAAAATTCTAAGTGCAGGGCTTGTTTGTAGCATGTTAAAAGATGTAACAATGATATTTTCACGAACCTTTATCTTAGAGCCAAGACACTTTCAGCAGCATGAATTTCTCGGTGTACAGAACATTTAAAACACTATCTAAAATTTTTTCTAAAGAAATATTCATTCTAGAGAGAGAGCGAGCAGGGGGGAGGGACAGAAGGAGAGGGAGAGAGAATTTCAAGCAAACTCTGCACTGAGCATGGAGCCAGACACAGGGCTTGATCTCAGGACCCTGAGACCATGACCCAAGCCGACATCAAGAGTCAGGTGCTCAACCAACTGAGCCACCTAGGTGCCCCAATTATCTACAGTTTTTAAAACAAAAGTAAAATTCATATTATGAGAATGGCGAACTAGTACCTCAACAATCAAACAATCAGGGATGGAATTATACTAATTAAGAGACAGTGACAAATAATTAAAGGAGAATACGTATTCCCTTAGATTAGTACTTAGAACATATAAAGGAAAAATCACTACCATTTAGCATTGCTTATAAAATCCAATTTGGAAAGAAATATGTAATTCATTGAAAAGATGCTTTAAAAATAAACAAGAGGGGGCACCTGCATGGCTCAGTTGGTTGGGCGACTGCCTTCGGCTCAGGTCATGATCCTGGAGTCCTGGGATTGAGTCCCACATCGGGCTCCCGGCTCAACAGGGAGGCTGCTTCTCCCTCTGACCCTCTCCCGTCTCATGCTGTTTCTCTCTTTCTCGCTCTCTAATAAATAAATAAAATCTTCAAAAAAATAAAAATAAAGAAGAGGGAGGCAAAAAAGCCATTTGTTCATTTAGATCAATTAACAGTCTATCAGTTCCTTAATATGATTTGTCTATATCCTTTGCATCAAGACACTCTATAACAATGAAGTAAGTTTAATAAAATTATTTCAAGCAAACCACCATTTGTGTAGGAACAAAGGATTTTTTTTAAAGGAAAAGAAAACTGGAACATTCCAGTCACCCAGTAGAGAAAGTAAAATACAAATGAAACAAAAATACAGTGGATGGTTGCCCACTGAGTCCCCAACTCATAAGCAGCCGTGAAATGTGCCATATCACCAAAGAGAAATGCAGAGAAAGGAGTGCACCACCAGGCTCCCTCACGCCAAGCAACTCAACAACTAATCTACAAAGCTCACCTTTACTTCATGTCTTCAAGAACAAAATCCTCTAACATAGATTATTTTGTCTTAAGGCAATAGGATCTGCTAGGTGGTACTGTTTTATCCTATGTCCAATATTTCACAAACTCACATAAGCCTCAACAAAAGATGTTGGCTATTTCTTATTAAATTATTGATTTTATTTTTAGAAGACAGCGTAGATTTTTTAAAACTAGTTTACCAATCTATATAAATATGTTCTGGCTATCTGCTTACTATGCATCATGCCAAAAAAGCCTGGCTGGTTTGTTTTTTTTTTGTTTGTTTTACCAATTAGAGAAGTTGGGTTGCTCAAATAGAAGTCTGACTTAAATACAG
This sequence comes from Callorhinus ursinus, assembly GCF_003265705.2. Classification (NCBI taxonomy): domain Eukaryota; kingdom Metazoa; phylum Chordata; class Mammalia; order Carnivora; family Otariidae; genus Callorhinus; species Callorhinus ursinus. Next base: position 36,803,685 of record NW_027397071.1, read on the forward strand.
ACTATTGGTAGTAGCAAATATCATGGGTTGACTTGCTCAACATCTATTCCAATCTCACTGTGTTATCCTTCTGATTCTACAATGGACAAAAAACTTTTTCCCCCAGGGTCCCTTGCAGCTACAGATTCTGGATAGGACTTAAGTTCTGCCAATCACATGCACTCAAGATTTGAATTCAGAAGCAGGTTACTGGGAGAGAAGCAGGGCATGCAGCATTGTTTGTGCTGTGGCGGATACAGCAGATGTGGTATGGCCCCAGAGCTGTTACAGATTTAGCAGAAACAGCTTCCTAACCATGGCAGCAGCTCCACCAGCAACCCAGCTGGGGAGGAAGGCTTTGGGAATTCATCCTTGTGTCTGCCTCCTCAGCTTAGAGACTTCTCTTGAGTCCTAATAATTCTGGGGCCTGATACCCCACATTACATCACCTTCTGCGTAAAACAGTGCAGGGGGTTGTGTTCTAACTGAATTCTGACTAATAGGATAATTTACATAAAATTCAACCTAGAGAGACCCAAGGACAATGAGAGGTCCCACGTCATCAATCAGGAGAGGCACACTCTCTCCAAGGCAATTGCGACAGAGGCTCGAATTGGAGAGCTTGAAGAGATGAACCATAATCCTCCAGATCTGCAGAAAATGAGGCACATAATAGACTCCTAAGAGTGTCAATCAGAGACATGGTCTTTCACAGGCTAGTGAAATCCAAGTCCAACATTTGGTTTGGATATTTGGTTTCAACCATTTGGAACATGCCATATTAATAAAACACTGTGGACAGAGGAAGTAAACAGAAGTGCAAAAATGAGCCACAAATCTGCTACATTAAGGAATCTAACAATAGATTAATGGCTGACATTCACCACCTAATTGTCTATGCTTTTCCTGGAGTCAATTACTAAGCTCCAGAGATTATGAAATCCTTACTATCAAAGCAACATGAAGAATCTGGACATTTAAAATAAGACTAATGCTTACAACAAGGCTTTTCAGGAGGTCTAATAAAGGGAAATTCTCTAGAAGCCACTGATTCCTTCCAACTTCCTCTTTGCTTTGACATCTCTATTCCCTGTGAGCCTCTATTATACTGTGACCAGTTATAAAGCCCAGATAAAATATTTTTAATTGAGGGTGTTGATTTGTGATTCAGCTGTTTCTTTCATGGGCAACTCTACTGCATACAGCAGCAGGAAATCACTCATAGAGACCCCGGACCTGAATTGACAAGCATGGCCTATAAGGAAGCACTTCTATATTATCACGATTATAGGAAAATTTACAATTCCAACTTTAAAAACTCTGTTTCTAGCAAATGTCATTTAACTGTAGATAATGAGTGTCCTGAATAACATCAGTTAATAATAGGATAATAACATCAGTTGATAATAGGATATATAATTAAGGGGAAAATATCCTATGATAAATACAAAGTACTGTACCTCACAAGTTCTGGCAAATTACTTAAATGTAAAAAACATTGAGAGAAGAAAAGTTAGTTTAACTGGCAGCTGTTGAATGTATATGAATCAATCTCTGGCCAGAATTCTATCTCACTGGAAAGAAGGTCTTTTCATGATATGAATCATCCACACCCATATTAATTACTAAATGCAAAGAAGCTCAGCTTGGTTTATTTAGGCAAAGAACAAATTCACAATTGTTTGCTTGAACCTTGTCTAAAAGTTTTGAAGTCATGAATAAAGTTTTAAAGTTTTTAATGTACCTATTTAATTTTATGCTTGGTATGAAGCTGTCTATAACTTTCACAGGATATTAACCATAATCACCTCCTACAGTACTTCAGTGCTCAGTCATTTCTTTTCCTCTCAGATCTAGAAGAGTCTTGGTTGGTTTTGTAGAATTAGTCATTCACTCTGAACACTCTCCTAGACAACGTGATATAAACTCCAAGATTCTGAGGAGAAGCTATCTAGGTTTCAAAGACACTTCCATTGTCAAAAAATTATCCTTAGTGAAATCACAAATGAGCTCGAAAATCAGGCTGAACAAGTCGGAACAGATACAAGAAGAACATAAAATACCTGACTTGGTATTGAGGGTTACATAAGCAGATAGAAAAGAGGTAGCCACGAGGGCAGGCAATGCCACCTACTGGTCAGAGGAGGTAAATTTTTTAAACTGCCTAGTGAATTCCCTTCTGCCATCAAGTGACAACGTGGTAGAAGAGCTGGGTAGTCTCTTTCTAAGCACCAGATCACCTGGAGGAATCTTTCTGGAAGCTAATTAATTTATCTTAAAAGATTACACCAAGGTGATTAACAATGTTTATCAAAAAAGTCAAAAAGAAGAGTCACAGACATCCATAGAATTTTAGAATGATCAGTCCTGAAAATGCCACCTATCTCTATTTCAGTCAGTATATCTTCTTCAGAATTTCCTTGGACTTCATTTTTTTTTTAAGATTTTTATTTATTTGAGAGAGAGATAGCGAGAGAGGGAACACAAGCAGGGGAAGTGAAAGAGGGAGAAGCAGGCTTCCTGCTGAGCAGAGAGCCTGACTTGCTACTTGATCCCAGGACCCTGGGATCATGACCTGAACCGAAGGCAGACGCTTAATGACTGAGCCACCCAGGCGCACCCGACTTCATTTTCTTTTAAAGAAGGCTCAACAGGGGGCTTGAACTCACGACCCTGAGATCAAGACGTGAGCTGTTATCAAGAGTCGGACACTTAACTGACAGTCACACAGGCACATCTTGGAACTCATTTATTTTTTTTAAAGATTATTTATTTAACAGAGAGAGAGAGAGAAAGTACACAAGGGGAGGGACAGAGGGAGAGGGAGAAGCAGGCTTCTCACGGAGCAGGGAGCCCAACGGCAGGGCTCGATCCCAGGACCCTGGGATCATGACCTAAGCCAAAGGCAGACTTAATGACTAAGCCACCCAGGCGCCCCCTTGGACCTCATCTAAATAGGAATTCAATAAATCTGTCCCAATTACAAATGAATATTTGATCCTCTGGAAAGGTACATGATTGATTTCATTTTTTAAATTACCACAGGAAGCCTCAAAAATATTCCCTATTCAACATCTCATAAGTTAATATGTTGAAAGTGACCACTCTTCTGTACAGAAAAGAATTGAATAGGGAACATACTCAGGGTATTTATAATTATCTCTGTAAACTCACCCCTTTGGCTATAAATTAGAATTTTTGTCCAGAAATGGACTTTTTGAGCAATATAACTTTCCAATTCATTTCTCAGAACTCAAGTATCTTAGAGTCTTAAAAATGATTAATAATGAGGGCGCCTGGGTGGCTCAGTTGGTTAAGCGACTGCCTTCGGCTCAGGTCATGATCCTGGAGTCCCGGGATCGAGTCCCGCATCGGGCTCCCTGCTCAGCGGGGAGTCTGCTTCTCCCTCTGACCCTCTCCCCTCTCATGCTATCTCATTCTCTCTCTCAAATAAATAAATAAAATCTTTAAAAATACAAAAAAAAAGACTGTCTTTAAAAAAAAAAAAATGGTTAATGATCAGATTCCATGCTCCATGAAACCTCAAATGCTAATTACATTCTCAAACAGTAAATGGCCCACAGAGCATTTGATAACAAGCAGCTACTTTTTTCAAATTTGTTTCACAATATTAAAAAAAAAAAACTAAAGAACACAGTAATCACCCCTTAGTTTTCTGAAACATAAACAATAATGACTCCAGAAGCAAAATACCCACAACCCAAGTCAAAACAATTGAACCATAAAGTCATTTAACCAGATTTGAAGGATTTCTAAGACTGATCCTCATTCTCTAAGAAAGGTCAAGAACTTCCCTAATCTTTTTTTTTTCTTTAGTTACACCAGAAAGAACTTATTATGCTGGCGACTACAATGTTTTTTAAAAATCCAGACTTAACTATTGCCAGTTAAATTTTTTAACCTAAAAAACCACTAAAATCTTTTAGCACATGGTTTCTAATCTAAAATCCATCACTGGGGCGCCTGGGTGGCTCAGTTGGTTAAGCGACTGCCTTCGGCTCAGGTCATGATCCTGGAGTCCCGGGATCGAGTCCCACATCGGGCTTGCTGCTCAGCAGGGAGTCTGCTTCTCCCTCTGACCCTCTTCCCTCTCGTGCTTTCTATATCTCATTGCCTCTCTCTCTCAAATAAATAAAATCTTAAAAAAAAATAAAATAAAATAAAATAAAATCCATCACTTAACCATTTAAGTCTGATTCTTGACCTAACCTCGGAGTAGCTGTTCCCTTACTCAGGCGACAACAGCAGCTAACTGAATCTACAACTTTGTTCTCCCAGCTTTAATCCCCTCCACAGCTTTCTTCAGTTGAGTGACTCAGAACATTGCTCTGGTAAAGTATTAACAGGATCAATTTGGGAGAGAGCTCAGGACTTAAAGCTGGGTTCAAATCCTGTCTTTGCCACTAACCAAACATGTGCCTTAGAGCAAGTTATTTAGTTTCTCTGGACCTGTTTCTTCATCTTTAAAATGAAGATAAGCATTACCTTCCTCAGGGGGTTGCTGAAGATTAGGTGAGTTGATCTACTTCCAGCAATTGAGCACACAGTAGGCACTCAACAGATATTTGTTGAAGTTCCTCATTAATGATTATTTTGTTAGTGTTTAATATGTACCAGGCTCCATGCTAAGTGCCTAGGGTGTAGCAGGGAGAGATATAAACAACCCCACCCCCAAGAAACTGATATTCAAGTGGGAAATACAGAATAAAAACTAATAATTTAAAATAATGAGTTAGGATGGAAACAAACAAGGACTGAAATCAAGAATATGGAGAGGAAGAAGATCAAAAACATCTTTGCCAAAGAAGTGGCATTTACACTAATAAATGAAGGATGACAAGGACCTGGCCATGCAAATAGGAGGAAGGGTTCAAGGCAGAGAAAACAGCAAGTGAAAAAGCTCTAAGAAAGGAAAAACTTGGAAGTGAAAAGCAAGGTCAGTGTAACCAAAGCACAGAGCTAGGATGAGCATGATAATGACTTGGGTAGGGCTTTGAAGGCCACTATAAAAAGCTGGAAGGGAAGTGGTGTGATCCCATTAGCATCTAGAAAAATGCCCATGTTCATGTCAAAGCTCTTGTGCTGGTTCAGTTTAGCCTCCTTAGTACAAAAGCAAAGGTTTTCCCCAACACTCCAAAAGGGGAAAAAAAAAAAAAGGGATCCGAGAACAGGGCATCCACAGGAATAAGCCAGAGGTTTGGGCTGGTGTGGTGACTGTCCTCGCTGGACAATAACAGGCAAAACTATGGACAAACATTGATAGAAACAAATAGGGGATGGGAAGTGCTGATTCTCTGAAGGCTGATGGGCTCTGCTCAATGACTCAAGCTTCCACAAGGGCACTGGGTACTCAAACACCACCCCTCACTGGGCGTTTTACTGCCTCTGCAATGATGAGACACCAGGAATCTTTGGAAGGCTCTTGTTCTGGCTGGTCTAATAACTCCATCCAGCCATAACAAGCGTGCAGGAAAACAAGGCACAATCTTCCTGTTTGGACCTTTAAAGATATCTCTCTCCCTTTTACATACATACACACACAAACACACACACCTACCTCCCCCCCCCATAGCCTTTAGTCTCTGTGAGCCCTTTAGCAGAAGCTGAATCTTCCAAAAACTAGTGCCCCTTCCCTCAAAGACAAAAATGAGCATAAGGTTAAGTCCCTCCAGAGAAGAAAACAATGAGACCCTGACATTTTCATTTTCAAGAAAGCTGAGCACTCACGTCCTGCAATCAACATTTTCAGAGCACTCGCATTATCAGGTGGAGGAAGGCAGGAGTGGAAGATGGGACAGCAGTGCAGAGCCTGATGCAGCCTCCCAGATGGAAAGGAGGCATGGATTAAACAGGTACCACTGAAACTAGAAAGTAGATATTTGGGAGACATTTTTAGAGATACAACAAAAAGAACTTGCCGCTGAATTAGACATAGTAGGTGAAGAAAGAAGCAGTGAAGTGAATTATGATGCCACTTTCTGTCAGAGAAAATTGAAGAAGACAAGACAAAAAAATGGGGAGGGGGCACCTGGGTGGATCAGTCGGTTAAGTGTCCCACTCAATTTCAGATCAGGTCATGATCTCAGGGTCATGAGATCAAGCCCCACGTCGGGCTCCGCACTGGGCATGGAGCCTGTTTAAGATTCACCCTCTCCTTCTCCCTCTGTCCCTCTCCTTTTCCTAAAAAAAAAAAATTTAAGTTTCATCCTGGACATGTTAAAGTTCTGACAAAGTGGAGATGTCAGGGAAGCAGTTGAATATCTGAGTACAGAGCTCAGAAGAGAGATCCAAACTGGAGATACATGTTTGGGAGTTGTAACTAAAGATGCTAAAAGCCTTGGGAAGAGATGAGTGCTCTAAGAAGAGGGTGGAGTGGGGGAGAGAACCCATGTCTGAGGCCTGGGGAACCCCATGGATGAAGGGTGGGTAGAGAAGAGCCAGGAGAAGAGGGAAGGACATTGCAGGAAGATGGCTACATTGTTCCCACTTTCCCTTTCCCAAAGCTAAGGTATCCTATGGTTCTTCCACCATTCTTTAACTTTGCAGGATTTTATTTCCTCATTTTTCTCCAGTGCCATTGCAGAAGAGAAAGTTTTCCTTTTGTTTTATGGGGAAGAATGAGTTTGGTTTATTTCATTTTTTATATCTCTATTTACTTTTCATGGAAAGCCATAAAATAAAATTATATCAAATTATTTTTATAATAACATCTGAATGGGGGGCAGAAATTCTAACTTAGAGAAACCACTTTTTCAAAGTTAAATTAATTCACTGGATCTACAATTGTTTTAATCGTAAATATTATTTCCAACATATATTTAGATGACACATAAGATAATGAAGCATGAATCGTATTCACTCTACCCCCAACATGAAGCAACCTAAGAGAAAAATCACACAAGGAGAGTTCAAGCAGCATTTTTATAAGCTCAGATTCTCCATAATCAAAACCACAGCATCCCCTGAGGTTACTCCCATCGAGAGAGATCTTATCATTCATGTCAATTCCACTCTAAAAACCACTGTCTAGAACCATGAGAGACGATGGACTCTGAGAAACAAACTGAGGGTTCTAGAGGGGAGAGGGGTCGGGGGATGGGTTAGCCTGGTGATGGGTATTAAAGAGGGCATGTTCTGCATGGAGCACTGGGTGTTATACGCAAACAGTGAATCATGGAACACTACATCAAAAACTAACGATGTAATGTATGGTGATTAACATAATAAAAAAATTTTTTAAATTTAAAAAAATCTAAAAAAATTTTTTTAAATTTTAAAAAAACGAAATGTTCTATAGGAAGTGGACAACATCCTAAATAAATAAATAAATAAATAATAAAAACCATTTTCTAGGGACGCCTGGGTGGCTCAGTTGGTTAAGTGACTGCCTTCGCTCAGGTCATGATCCCAGAGTCCCAGAATCGAGTCCCTCATCGGGCTCCCCGCTCAGTGGGGAGTCTGCTTCTCCCTCGGACCCTCTCCTCTCTCATGCTCTCTCTCACTCTCTCAAATAAATAAAATCTTTTTTAAATTAAAAATTAAAAAAATAAAAATAAAAACCATTGTCTAAGAGGATCCTCATCTACAAAACTAGAAGAGAATACCTAATAAGGGCAAGATAAATAGCCAATATTTATTTGTATCAATGGTAAGCATCAAAAATTGCATGCAAACAAAGGCAAAACTATCACATGGATTAATCCATAGTGCACCAATTGGGAAGTCTACTTCTCCAAGAACAAATTCTTCTATACCAATTTACATTTAGAAAATCACCCACTTGGTAAAATTAAAGGAATTCTTACTGTCATACATAGCTTCTTCCCATATGATTTTACATCCATTTTAGCACTTACCTAATTTTCTTGGAGAGCTCTTTTAAGTCTCTTATCTTGACAGATGGTGAGTTCTTGAAGTCATGTCTATTGTTCCTACCCAGTGCTGGTCCTGATTTTCGGGGATCTCAAAGTAAAGGTTTAGGATTCACTTCCATTGGAATCATCTGGAGGATGCATCAAAATGCAGATTCCTGGACCCCACCCCCAAACATATGGAATTAGCATATTTTTAAGGATTTCTAACAGCTCTGATAGGGCCTTCAAAATGCATCAAGGAGATAATGAATCCAAAAGGCATAACCACCTAAGAGCTACAGGCTGATATTTCTTCTACACAGTATTGTTTGGAAACTACTGCCATAAAATTGGTTGAATGAAGAAGAAAAATGTCACACTGGGTAAACCTCTATTTTATAAACAGAAACAGTTTATGACTATTTTACCTTAGAGTACTCCAGCAGTGCATATCTCATATATTTTTACTGAATCAAAATATATAATTTTGGGATTTTAAAACTAAGAGACCTTAGAGATTACACTGAGAAAAAAATATATACCAAAAATGTATTAAAAACATAAAGGTTGGGGCACCTGGATGGCTCAGCTGGTTAAGCGTCTGCCTTTGGCTCAGGTCATGATCTCAGTGTCCTCCTAGGACTGAGCCCCATGTCTGGCTCCCTGCTCAGCAGGGAGTCTGCTTCTCCCTCTCCTTCTGCCCGTCCCCCACCCTGTGCTCTAATAAAAAACCTTTAAAAATAAAAAAAAAAATAGATACCTAAACAATTACAGTTATCCCCTGAATCATTTATTTAAATAAAACTAAAAAGCCAAACATTTAAAACCCCAAATCTTTTTTTTCATAAAAACATTCATCATTTTTTTCATGAAAAATTTTAAGGAGTTATATTTTAAACATTATAAATTATACCTTTACAATAATTCACTCTTTAATCAATACATAAACATTTGTACAATCTACAAGTAGAAATAGTGTTTTAAATAAAATGTTATAATTTCACAAATTAATAAATTTCCAAAATTCAATCTCAAAAAACATTTTAAAGTATATGCTATGATTTTTACAAAAGACAAAAGTTTTTTTTCCCCCAAAAAACAGATTATTTTTCCTACATATAGTCAATATCATTGTATGGCATGAACAGTTCAAAATATAAAATATTTAAAACTATCAGAAAATTTATTTTGTTACTGCTTTAAAAATATCTATGGCTATACTAAGTTTTATAGAGGCTTAATGTTTCAAATTGAGATAAAGATGTCATATTCAATTTTCACCCTCCCAGCAGATAATAACCATGAGTCATTTCTTAGAACTAGGATTTCAGGTAAGAGGTAAGGACAGGCTGTGCCATTTGTATACTTCACAATCTTAGAAACATTTTATAACCATGGTATGTGTAAGGGACTTGTAATTACTCTGATGTCCCTTTCAATCTGTGTCAAGAAGTTAATAAATGTGCATTTTACACAGAGCACTTGTTCTTGGGACAGTGAGCTGAACAGCATCTCCTATCTTTTTATTCATTCATAGCTTGGGTAAAACACTGACTGTCCTTCTAACCCATTACCTCCACCAGAATAATAACAATGCTATCAGTATCCATATATTTTTAGATGTATCAGAGGGTGAAAGGGTTATTATATGATCGATCTTTTACATCTTTGGCAGATAACTGTGCCCTATTTAGAAGAACCATTATTTTGAAAACTCTATTCACAGATGAAATTCATTTTGCTTCTATGCTAGATAGGCAATGATAACTGAAGGATGCCAGGAAGGCTCTCTCTAGACTTGATGAAGGTCTAGCAATAACATGGACCTAAAGAAAGTGTGCTTCACTTGGAAAATCTCTCTTTGTTAAAGTTATAAGGGGGGGCGCCTGGGTGGCTCAGTTGGCTAAGCGACTGCCTTCGGCTCAGGTCATGATCCTGGAGTCCTAGGATCGAGTCCCGCATCAGGCTCCCTGCTCAGCAGGGAGTCTGCTTCTCCCTCTGACCCTCCCCCCATCTCATGTGCTCTCTCTCTCTCTCTCTCTCTCTCTCAAATAAATTTAAAAAAAAATCGTTAAAGTTATAAGGGGAAATATAGCAAATTAGTCATTTGGCAAAATTATTTCTAATTACCTGTTTACATTACAATATTGGATATAGCCGTCCCAAGGAGAGGTTAACTGATTACAGCTTTTATAATTGAATTCTTAAAGTTTCACATCATGTAATTATTTAATTATATTTTTGAAATGTAACAGAAGCCCAAAATGTACCTATTTATAATCATCAGAATATGTACACTTGATCAGGGGCAAGCAACATTCAAGGCCCCATCAAGCCCAAAATTCAGTCCCCACAATACACAGTGTGTGCTTAGTGGCCCCTGAAAGATGCAATTTTGCATGGAAGGAAATCAAGAATAAAATAATCCTCCTCCACTGGGGGGAAAAAAACTCCTGTAGAACAAAAGAAAATAAGAGAGGCCTTCTGGAAATGTTTGGTGGTAACAGTGAAATAGCATGTTTAATGGAAAAAAAAAAAAAAAAAGACTGGTCTCATTGTAGTAGAAGGGTAGCCCATATCGTAGACGGTGACAACTAAAATGAGACCCTGCTCTTTCTGTGCACTGAGAGTTACCAAAAGGCACAAAGTTCACAAACAGATACACTTTCAGGGACGGAACAAAATGACATAAAGAAACTGACCTTGTTATCAGCTTAGCAATAGAGGTGAGAGACAAAGACACTTCAAGGAAAAACCTATTAGGATTAAAGTACCTGTACCCAGGTGAAGCCCTGAATGATGATAACTACTATTTAACCCTAACAGGCAAGTAGAGTTATCGCTGTACATGGATACTGGTACCTTACACATCAAAATTCCAGAAAACTCATGGTGAGCACAATTCAGTTTCTGAATATGAGACTCCATAAATCACAGAAAATCAGTGTCAATCTTCCTGCTTGCCCAAAAAGGAAGGAGAAAAAGATATCAACAATAAATAATGACTCATCATTTCAAATCTAACATCTAGTGCCAGGAAATTTTTTTTGTTAAACTAAAGTGCTTTTATGGGCCTGCCTCAACTTTCTCACCTTTAAAAATATCAACTCTTTCTTTGTGTGTCCTTCTAAGAGAGGTGGTATTAAGAATCAGTAGACACCTTAAAATAAAAATTAAAAATTAAAAAATTAAAAATAATTTAAAAAAGAATTAATAGATATTTGGGGAGCTCCAAAAGAAATCCATGAAACAAGTAACAAATTACAGCCTGAGCTGGGTCCCATTTTCAAATGATGGGCAAGCGCATTAAGACAATCCATGTTCTGTAAACTCCTTTAGTTACACATTAATGACTAAAACAGGGCTTTCTCTACAGGTCTCAGATTAATGAGACAAAGAGTATCTGCTTCAAACATTATACTTATGTGAAAGAGGAGTGGATGTCAGTAAAAGTAAAGTTGCACCAGAAAACAACAGTTATCTAAGCATTAACTCACCATGAAAAGGGAACTGCTCCTGATTTCCTGGAATACAGCCCTCGCGGGTCATTATTTCCGATCACCATGGCAGCACACAGCATTTTCCATCTAACACTTTAGAAGAATGCTTGGTCACACCATGCACTGCCTTATTAAGTGATCTATGTTGAAACCATTCATTTCCATTCTCTGACATCCATAAAATGTCAAATAAGAGTGATAAGACAGTCATTTGCCCTCAATTTTCTCAATAATGTAAGGTTTTAGAGAAAGTATGTTAGAACTCTAAAATAATAGACTAATATATTTTCTCAATTCCTCCCGTCCTCCTTTATTTCCACTGGGGGAAATTGATTTCTGATAGTATCTCCTCTAAAGTTTAGGGGGCTTAAAAGCATTGCTCTTTCACCCAAAAAAAAAAAAAAATGTTCTCAAACATAGTTATTTTCTGAGTAAATATCTTTCAAAAGAAAAGTTCTACAAAGACTATAAAAACCTTCCCTGGAGTGCTTATAAAGGATAACATAAAAGTGGGTATGAGTGGAAAAAGAATGGTTTAAGAACTGCTTTAAAAAAATCAAATTTAAGTGGTTTCTACCCTGCCTTTTCTACCCTTCTTCCACACAGGCAAATACATACACAGTATAATAGATTTTAACAAGTTTTTTAAAAGGAGGAATTACAAAGAAGCAAAAATATAAAAGTCAATCAATCCTTGTTTTATGAAGAAAGTAGGCCATAGACATCAAGAGGCTTTAGGAATTGTCCTCCCCTTATTCAGTGGATTAAAAAAACGCTTTCTAGACCCACAGTGGTCATAATTCACACTTCACTTCCAGAACATACCCAGATCAGGCTGGTATAACAAAGTGAAGATGCTCAGAGGCAAACCATACTCTAACCCCAGTTTCACTGCATTAAGATTTTAAAAATGAGCTACAGAGCTATTGCAATCAGCTACTTACATGTGGAAAAGAAAACACGATGTTAATAGGGAGCAAAATCCTCTCTCTAGAAATACTCCCTAAAACTTACTTTAAAAAGACTCTTGAATGAATATTAAAATTGATACTTTAGGTGATTTAAGCATACCACAACTGCAACCGCATTAAAAGGTACCCAGAAACCAAAATTATATTTCAAAGAATGTATTCCAAACTCATAAGACCAAACCAGAGTCTGTAACAGTGTCTAAAAACAGATCTTATGGATTTTTTTTAAAAAGAATGGTTCATTTCTCCAGAGATGGATCATCCACGTCATCATCATTCTCGTTTTGCATCACCAATGACTCCCCAAACATCAAAGACAAATTCATCTGGGAACGCAAAGTCTCCAAGAGTTTCGTCAAGTGCCACAGCAAATTCGTCTGGATTACCTTTGTCCTTTCCAGCTTCAAACATTGTGGTAGCTATCAAAAACAATTTTTTAAAAATTAGTGATACATGAGAGACAGCATCAGAGAAGTGAGAAAAATGGCAGCAGGAAAATTACTTTCTAAATGTAACATGCATAGATCTATTTCTAGTACAAGCTATAACAGTAACATACTATCATCTATCAGGGTAACAAATACATTTTTTTTTTTATTTATTCATGAGAGACAGAGAGAGAGAGAGAGAGAGAGAAGCAGAGGGAGAAGCAGGCTCCCTGCTGAGCAGGGAGCCCGATGCGGGACTCGATCCCAGGACCCCGGGATCATGACCTGAGCCGAAGGCAGACGCCTAACCATCTGAGCCACCCAGGCGCCCGTAACAAATACATTTTTAAACAGTCTGTCCACTGCACCCAGATTTGCCACCCCTGGCCTCTCCTCCACCTTGGAACCCATCAGTCAAGAACTACTGGTACTCCTCTGGCTCCAGAAAGGAAACCCTGTGGGTAACCCTGCCAGGAATCTCAGAGTACATCATCCCTCTTCCACCTGCCCACAGTCACTAGCTCTCTCTGCCCCTTCTACCAGCACCCCATGCCAAACTATGATAGAACCTAGTACTCCCCGCCCCTCCAAAGAACAAAGACAAAGGATACAAGTTGGCAATGGGAAAATCAAGCTAGGGAGAAGAAGGAGGTATCGGTCTACTCATGGAATCGAGGTAATTTTTCCTGAGCCCCTCTCTAGTTTGAGACAGAAAGTGAAAGTGGTGTTCTTGTTCTGTTTTTCTAGTAAATTGCCAAGTCCCAGTTCTTATGTCTGGGGAACCAGCATCTTCAGGAGTACACATTCCCATGGGACCTGCCCCAACTGGCTGGGAGCCCATGAGGCTCAGCTGTTTTGTTCTCAGTCCCTTATAAGCACCAGCAACTGGAAAGAGACAGTGTGGATGTGATTTAGGACTTGGGTAAAGAACCTCCAGGTAAAAAAGAAACACCAAAGCTCAGCATCTCCTTTCCTCCCAGGTTAAGGTTGAACAAATCAACAGTTGTAGGATTTCTCTGAATGAACCAAGAGGTCTGGTCTTTCAGCTAAAATCCACTAGGGCTCTTAAGAGCATTTAAGGACTGTGCCTTGTCTCAAACAGTTCTGTACTAACAGGTTAAAGGGAAAGGAGGAGATGTGGCCCAAAGTAATAACTGACTGACAAAGGGACAGAAGGAAGGTAGCAACATGAGGAACAGGATATTTACATAGTTTCAAAATATCTCTCCACCAAATACTTATTACAGAAAGAATAACTTTATAATGGAGACGATTCGCAAATACCACCGTAAGTCATCAACATGAACAATATCAGAAATAGAACAAATCCTATGCCTCCTGATAAGATGTAATTGAAAAGAATACAGCATCACATTTGATATTTTTGCCAGAGGTAAAACCTAAACGTAATTCTGGGGAAAAAAAAAAAATCAGACAAATCAGAATTGAGGAATATGCTATAAAATAACAGCTGCACCCTCCAAAAGCATTAAGGTCATTAAAATCAAGAGTGGGAAACTATTCTAAATTGATATAAATAAAAGTAACATAAGATTTTGAACATGCTCTTCTGCTACAATGGATATTAAGGTATTTAGTGAAACATAACATATGAATAAGAGATGATAGTAATGTATCAGTGTTAATTTCATGATTCCTGGTAATTGATATTGTGGTAAGCTAGGAGAATGTATTTGTTCGTAGGAAATATGCACTAAAGTATTTGGGGGCAATAAATATTGTTAATTTATTCCCATGCTCAAGGGGAAAAAGTCTTTGTACTGTATGTATAACTTTTCTCAATGTTTAAGATTGCTCCAAAAATACCTTTAAAAAGCAGTTATGAGAGAGGAGGAATGGATTCCTTCTCATCATTATTCCTCTCTCTCTCACCTTGCCTCAGGCCTCAGCCCTGACCCAAAAGCTTCTGCATTTACTGTCAATCCAAACAAACACTTCAAAGAGGAAGAAGGCCTTCAGCTTCAGCTCCAAAGGGTTTGGCCAAGTTTATTACAACTTTTATATATATTTTAAATGGCATACCAATGTTAGCCAGGATATAGTGAAACAAATATTCAGATACACACAGGGTTGACTTCATAAACTTAGCTTTTGAAAAATAATTTGACAATCAGTACTATCAAAATCCTTAAAAATGTTCACATCCTAGGGGTGCCTGGGAGGCTCAGTCGGTTCAGCATCTGACTCTTGATTTCGGCTCAGGTCATGATCTCAGGGTCATGGGATCAAGTCCCTGTGACAGGCTCCCTGCTCAGCAGGAAATCTGCTTCTCTCTCCCTCTGTCCCCGCTTGTGCTCACTTGAATAAATAAAATCTTTTAAAAAAAAAAAAAGAAAAGAAAAAGAATAAACTCCCAACAGATCTTGAATAGCCTACTCAGTCTTTTATGGCCATAGGAATGAGTTCAGTGTCTTATACACTGTACATGCTGGTAGATGCACAGGACAGGAGGTGGCTTTGTAATTATAATTTAATAATTTTTACACTGACACAGTTAACATTGCATTGGAGAAAGCAAAACCTAGAGGTCTGGTCCTATAGCCAGGCTATGGAAAAAAGAGTAACCAAAACTTAAAATATTGCAAAAGTAGGACTTGAGTTCAGAATTTTGCTAAGCCTACCATTTTAAACATTTCTCATAGGCTCCACAGATAGCATTTATTGAGACAGTTACCTAAAGATTATACTAACATGTGGGTGATATACAATCTAGCAGAAGAAGAAAGAAGATGCACACATAAGATATAAGAAAATCTACATTCAGAAGCAAAAACTAACAGTGCAAAGGAATGATGCTCTTAAATGCTGGGGGGACACAAAGACCAGAATCAGATGTTCCCTGATGGACAATGAGTCAGCCAATCTCCCACTCACACACACACCTGCTTAACTATAAGAAGTAACTTGGTACATGGCTGTATGGTACCTCGGGAAGCTCAGCAGTGTTGTCTAGAGCACTGAGCCCAGGAACGATATATTCTGGACCTTGCCTACTCTGACTTGCAATCTCTGGCTGGGGTTCCTTAGTTACAAAATGAGAAAAATGATGGTCTCAGATGCCCATACCACAACCTCACAATCCAAAAAACTGTATAATCTCACTCATACACTCATGCTGGTACAGCAGAAAAGTTAAACTTCCACACTAAATACAGTCCCAGAGTTGGTCAGACCTCCAGGTATACAGTCCTACCTCTACTACCACTACCATTATTACTAGTAATCATTATTAGTGATCATCCCTAAAAATAATAGCTGTACCTATTATTTATGATGTGACAGGAATTTTATACATATTATTTAATTTAATGTGTTGGCAACCCTTTAAGGTTTTTATTATACACCTTTTACAAAGATGTGGAATTTAAGGTTCGAAGTTTAATAATTTGTCCAAGGGCTAAAGTTTCAAACTTATGAAGTTAGGACTCATATTCTCTGTGAATTCACTATTTTGGTGCCTCTCAACACACAGTCAACAAACATTTACCAAATATTTACTCTAGGAGAAGTACTGTAGTAGGAGCTGAGATTAAAAGCAGTACAGTATATGCCCTCAAGGAACTCCTGATCTGCAAAAAGTAACAAAAATACCAACTAGGCAGCTTTGTTAAGGTGTTAGAAATACTATATGTAACACAGCGTTCCATAAATCTTTTAAAAAACAGTAAGGAATCTGCTATATGAATTTTCAAAATTAAGAATGGAGCATGCACTAAAACATGCACAAATTTTTGCTAATGAATAAAGTATAAACACATATTTTGAACACTCTTAAAGAAGTAAATTGGTATAATTTTATCCTTTTTAAGACTGTATCTTTAAGAGAAAATCAAAATGAAGCTTTTACCAAAAAGAAGCACTCTTTATTAAGTTATATCACATTAACATGACAGCTACTAAAATGCTTTTCACCTATAATGGATCTGCAATACACTGCAGTAATATTTAACACCCAAATGCAATCTGGCCAAAAAAAAAAAAAATCCACTGAAAGAATATAGACTTGTTATACCACATCTAGCAGCTAGGTGCTGACCTCTACTGGCCATTTTGAAAATATCTTTTTATTATTTCCGCAACTGAACAATTTTTACATCATTTATTAACAACAAACTTATTTTGGTGATATAGGTCAATCTATATTTCCCACTAAGTTTTTAAATACTTAAACTGAACATTTAAACATAAGATACTACTGCAGATGAAAAATCTTGGTATTAAAAAATCCCAGAACTGAAACTCAGCTCTTAATTTGTTAGCTGACTTTGGGCAAGTAACCAAATGTCTCTGAATCTGTTTTCAAATCTATAAAATGACACATAGCAGGATTAAATAAAGATTAGTCCTAAACACTGTTAACCACTGTTAACCATCTGTAGTTGTATCTCCTTCTAAGAGAGATCTTTAGCATTTATTTCCCATAGACTTTTCACAAATAATCCATTTCAAAGAACTCAGGAGTCAAACATCAAAAACACCACCAATGTTGAATATGGTTTTTTTGTTAATGAAAATCTATTTCCAAAATCACTGGCTTTATCTGAGAAGGATGACTTTCTACAGTATTCACTGTTTTGAATTCATGGAAGAAAGAAAATCATCCTAAGAAGAAATGTAATTATCTCTATTTAAATGCCATTATTGTATTTTTTTAAAGGAGCTAAAAAAAAGTTTTATAAGAAAAAATTACTTAGATCATTCAAATTTCTTTTCCACACATTTCTGGATCTCTTAATAAATTAGAAATCCTAAAATTCTGACATGACTAGGATGATCTCCAAACTCCTAAATTGGTATCATCAGGACATATTATAGTTCTATATATAATTAACACAGTTGCCTTAAATATTCATGAGGAAACTTATATGATACAACTTTTTCATTAAGTTAGGTCAATCTCCTACAATATGTTACAGGACTCAAAATCCAGAATCCATTTTTCAGCCATGGATAACATTCCAAGGCAACACATGTTGAAAAGTTGAAAATTCAGTTCACAACTTAACTTTACAACCAAAAAAAGCACTGTCATCTGCAAGGTTACTTCCTAAACTCATTTCAATTATTTTCCATTTTCAAGTGGTAAATACAACCCCAAAGCTTTGTGAAGATAGTGTTTTGGTTTTAGTCATTTTATCGCCATATTACCTTTTTCACTTTTTAATGTAAATTTATATTAAAAACTCCGGAATAACATGATGTCACTGCAATCTGCCTTAAGACTTAACATTTATGAAAGCTAAGAACACTGAGACATAAAAACAAGCAAATATATTCATTTGTCTGTTAAATAGGTGTCACATTTGTGGTTTCTATTTCATGCTAATCAGATCTGAGTAATGACAGAAATTCCTAATTTAACAATGGTTGACATTCTTCAAACTTTTTTCCTTAAACTTTATGTCCCTAGGTGACTGATCACATTGCTAATCATGTATAATGATAATGACTTTCCGTGTCATTGGAAGAATTTGCTACAGATGATTAATTAACTTTACAATGGGATTACAAGTTAATTTACAAGGAATTTATGAGGAATGTTTAGTGCCCTGAATTTGTCAGACTGAAAGAAATGGGTTCTTAAAGAACCACTCCTTAATTCACTTAGAATTACTCCACTGTCTATTGTTCTTCCATGTATACTTGTATATATTTAATAAAAGAACAAAACTAATTTATTTATTCCAAATTTACACTTAATTAACTATAAGGCCTATACCCAAAATTAAGTTCTAAAGACTATTTAAAATTCTCCCCTTTGAAAAGTGTGGTTCTCCTAAATTTGAGTTCAAGATCTAGCATTGATAGGCTAAGTTTCCGAATCTTATGATAGTCAGTTACGCTGTTTGAAAACTTCTCAACTAAATAGCAATATATATTTTTCCAAACTGTCTAATCTGCATTTAAGAGCCCTGCCATTCATAAATCCCCTTTGCTTTCATTTGCATAATTTTCATAGGCCCACCTCACTTACACAAATCTGTCTTTCCAAACGCAAAAGGGATGAGGAAAAGTTTTTGTAGAAAAGTTTTAAGATGCTGGCTTTCTATAGGATAATCTCAGCTTGAACTTCTTGTCCGTGTGGAGCAAGTATCTATTTTATGCAAATTTTATATTTTGAATCAAGGAACTAGAAAAAAAGAGTATTAATATTTCTTCAATTGCAGACAGCATCTGTATATCCAACACAGAAATTTTATTTTAAAAGTTCAGAAAGGCAAGAAAAACATAAGAACAGACTCTATAAGAAGAAAGGAAGAATGAGTTGAAGTAGAAAAGGAATAATGAGTTTCAAATGCTCTACCTGAGCTAGAGTAAAATACACCTGGTAGCAGGG
The DNA here is from genome assembly GCF_003265705.2 of Callorhinus ursinus. Classification (NCBI taxonomy): domain Eukaryota; kingdom Metazoa; phylum Chordata; class Mammalia; order Carnivora; family Otariidae; genus Callorhinus; species Callorhinus ursinus. Next base: position 36,822,795 of record NW_027397071.1, read on the forward strand.
AAACAAAACAGTCCAAGTCTTTGGCTTAAAAAAAAAATGTATTAAGTACCTGATCCACACAAACACACTCTGAGCGCACACACGGGTGCATGCAGACACAAGCTCCACCACCGCAGTGCACAGTTACTCTTTCACCACCCAGCATCCCTCTGCCCGTCTCAAGGGCACTTTCTTCTGGCTCCTACATGGGAGAGGCCAGGATTTTTCACCAGCTCAGCCCTAGTATTTCAGTCACTCTCAGCTCCAGAGGTAGAGCATTTGACCAAGACCCAACCAACCCCCAGCCTTAGTGAGTCCATCAGCCCAGTCAGAGTCAATCCTCAGCATTTTGTTTGAATGACTTGGAAAAGGCCCTCCCCTCTTTCCCATCATGCTTTACACTAAGGTGTAGAGGATGGAGCCATGGCCATCATTTTGACTCCACGAGGGAGGGTCTGAAGGTGCCAGGGGACACCAGGGGGGCCTAAAATGCAGCCTAAGTGGAAAGAAGAGAAACCACATCCTGATGATAGCATGAGAACTCCAGATCTAGCCATTTCTGAAGCCAGGATCTACCTCTGAAGTTTTCAGTTATAAGAAGCAAAACATTTCCCCTCTTTTATCCTTTAAGTCAGTTGGAATTCGGTTTGTTATTGTTTTGTTATTTGCAATTGATAAATCAAGACCCTCCCTGACATCCTAGTGACAACATAATACCCAGCAATTCAACTGCTCAACTGCCCTGATCCGTCACACACCAGGTGTGTCCTTTTTCTTCCTGTTTGATTCAATGCTCACAGGATCTCAGTAATCCTATTAAGTGCATACAGTACATAATGTATAATTTAATCAATGTAGATCTGATGTATCAAATACATTCCATATGTGCCATTTACAAAATTTGTTCATATATAATTTTTAAATCCATAAAACAAGCTTATGAAGGAAGGCTATTATTATTATAGTTTATAGTTTATAGATTAAAAACTGAAGTTTAGAAAAGTTGACTTGACTCGCAGCTAGTAAATGGAAAGGGCCAGGTCTTTTCATTATTCTTTTATGTTTTATATCCTTATTTTCATTATGTTTTTCTCATCACTTTACAGTTTTTACCTTGAAAAGTATCACTGAGTATAAATGCAAGCAAGACACAAAGCAGCACTAAATTCAATTAAGAAATGTAAAACTTAAAAAATAGTATAATCTTACCTAAATCAGTATCTTGAATTCCCATGTACAATTCAAGAAGATCATCAATCTTTTCAATTGCTTTTTTTTTGGTTTCAGAGGGCTTTATCAAAGAGAAGAGAAATATTATTTTTACATGAAATCTGATGTGGAGCCAGTTCATGGTTGTGTACATCAGCTCATTTGGATGGAAACAGATCTACCATGTGCTCTGTAACTCAATACAAATCAAGACAGTAAATACTTATTTTTGGTGTTAGTGTTAAGTGTTATGGACTCAAAGAAGAAAAGCCAGAACAGAGACTCCAAGTAGCTGGCAATCTAGAAGGGGAGACAAAACTGTGAAAATAAGTAACTATGTAATAATGAGGAAAAATTTTTAAAGGATGTAAGAGGCATCACAGGCTAAGTAAATTTAAATCTCTTAAGATTCACAGAAGACTTGAGAAAGAAGGTGACTTAAAAACTGTTTTCAAAGATACACTGGTGGAAGATAAGCAGGAGAGGGCACTGCAAATAGAAGTATGTAACCAGGGCACCTGGATGGCTCAGTCGTTAAGCGTCTGCCTTCGGCTCAGGTCATGATCCCAGGGTCCCAGGATCGAGTCCCACATCGGGCTCTCTGCTCAGCGGGAAGCCTGCTTCTCCCTCTCCCACTCCCTCTGCTTGTGTTCCCTTTCTCGCTGTGTCTCTCTCTGTCAAATAAATAAACAAAATCTTTAAAGAAAAAAAAAAAGTATGCAACAGGGCGCCTCGCTGGCTCAGCTGGTGGAGCATAGGACTCTTAATCTCAGGGTTGTGAGTTCGAGCCCCACATTGGGTGTGGAGATTATTTAAAAATAAAATCTTTAAAAAAAAAAAAAAAGCATTGCAGTTGACACGCAACGTCTATGTGAGGTCACAGAGTCTGATAAAGAGTACAGCCGGACAGGACTAGATCTTAAGAGGTCCTGTGTGCCATGAAAAGGGCTTTAGCCTTCATCTTGCAGATGAAGGGTCTCCAAACCTTTTACTGGCCCACCCCAAAGTGAGCCAAACATTTCTGAACAAATACTCTTATTATTTTTTATTTAATTTTATTGTATTGTCGAAATAACTTTGTAGGCCTAAGATGGAGCTGCGCTGTCCAAGGTGTCATGTTATCTAACTTTCTTGGCCCTGTAAATAATCTGCTTAATCAGAAACACAGTATAATCCAATCAGCCAATCTCCAAACACAGCCAATTCTGGGACTTCTCACCCCATACAAGACTATGTGGCCCCAGCCGGTCAAATATTTTCTATTTTTCTCTTACTTGTTCTTTAATCTTTATCCTATCAAAGCTTCTTGCCTTCTACACCATTTTGCAATTCTCTGAAAGGAGACTGTCCACATCATGGATAAAGTTTGCTTGTATCATGTGAATTACCTTCTTTAATGATTCTTTTTAATTTTAATAACACTTTATTGTATTTTGTTTACTTTTTAAAGTAAGCTCTATGCCCAACATGGAGCTCGAACTCACAACCCCGAGATGAAGTGTTGCATGCTCTACCAACTGAGCCAGCCAGTCACCTCCTCTTTAATCATTTTTTAACAGTATGTGTCTTTCATAAATTATACACATTACTATATTAATATATCATATACATTATTAAAATACACAAAAAATAAAAATGTTATAAGGATAAAATGATGAAACAATCATTTTGTTATTGTTAAGATCTTATTTATCTGAAAGAGAGACAGAGTGCAAGCAGAGGGGCTGAGGTGGAGCTAATGGGACGAGCAGACTCCTCGCTGAGCATGGGGCTCAACGAAGGGCTCGATCTCACAATCCTGAGATCATGACCAGAGCTGAAATCAAGAGTCAGATGCTCAACCGATAGCCATCCAGGTGCCCCAACAACCACCTTTAAGTAATTTTTGTGTATTAATGGTACCAAAATATTTTGTTCTTCCTAAAACTATTAAAGGTTTCAGTGAAAAGCATGAATGGATGCATTTTATTATTCTTTGAAAATCTTGGTTTAATGTTGACAAAGTCTGGTTCTATATTCAGTTTAATACTTGGTTTTAAATAGCTTCCTAGCTGAAAAAGAAATTACCCAAAGATGTGAAATAACTATCAGTACAAATGTAGAATTCAAGATTAGATTGTAAGAAATTCATAGTACTTTTAATACTGTTATAAATATATGTTGCTTTGTGTTCTCCAAACTTATTAGAAATATGCATTTTATTACAAATGTCAATTTTTATTTCCTTGAGGATATTATTACAACTTTCTCATGTTTTTATTTATATGAACTAAGCCTTAAAAACAATAACGATATACCACTCTTGCCTTCTTTACAGTATATTTTGGATGTGCTGTGTAAAGCAACAGGCTATGCTAAGAAACTTGGATGTCCACCTTTGTATCAACCAGCCATAAGTTTTCATAACAAATATCAGTACTTCCCATATACAATCAGACATCAATATATTACCATTCTACCTAAATAGCTCTTGATCTCATCACCTCTTCTCCACTCACATTCTGATTGCCTGGGCTCAGCTCTCATTTTTTTTGGTATTTGCAGAAGTTTTCTAATTTTTCTCCCTGCCTGCAAACTTCACCCCCTCAAATTTACCCTGCTCAACAATCCATCCACTAGAACCAAGGGATTTTCTAAAATGCAAAACTGACCATGTTGCTCTCCTCACAATTTTTTTTTAAAGATTTTACTTATTTATTCATGAGAGAGAGAGAGAGAGAGAGAGAGAGAGAGAGAAGCAGAGGGAGAAGCAGGCTCCCCGCTGAGCAGGGAGCCCGATGCGGGACTCGATCCCAGAACCCTGGGATCATGACCTGAGCCAAAGGCAGACGCTCAACCTTCTGAGCCACCCAGGTGCCCTCTCCTCACAATTCTTAAATATCTCATTTGCAAAAATGCTTCTGGCCCTCCCAGGTCTCTTCCTTGCATTTGCCTCCACATCAATCCTTTCATTCACTACCCAGTACCCAGGCACCCAACTCAGAGTCTTCCTCTGGATTCCCCCCGCAGCTGACAATATTCTGGGAGACTCACACATTCAAAAGCACAACCTTGGCCTCACGGTTCCTTGAGTGTCTGCTCCCCATGACTGACCCTGGAAGTTGTCACCCAACAACTTCTGGGATCCCACTCCGGGAAAATGGCCTCCTCCCTGTTCACCGGTCTCACTCTTCTGCTCTTCAAAAACATGGGGAGGAGGGGAGCTTTTGTTGCTGAACTTTGAGTGCAAATAAGTGCGGCCTGCTGGGAACAGGACTCCTATAATGCCAAATAATGTCTGGAAGGCTGTGGTCCAAGGCCATTTTTGCTGGCTATAAGCAGGGTCTCCGGAACCAGAGGGAGCATACAGCTCTTCTTAAAATCAAAGGTGTTTATGCTCGAGATGAAACGGAATTCTAGCTAGGCAAGAGATGTGCTTATGTGTACAAAGCAAAGAACAACACAGTGACTCCTGGTGGCAAACCAGACAAAACCAGAGTAATCTGGGGAAAAGTAACTCGTGCTTATGGAAACAGTGGCATGGTTCGTGCCAAATTCCAAAGCAACCTTCCTGCTAAAGCCATTGGCCACAGAATCCGTGTGATGCTGTACCCCTCAAGGGTTTAAATTTAATGAAAAGTAAATAAAGGTGTAGATTTGTTCTCTTGTATTAAAAAAAAAAAAAGGGGGGGGGGAATCCTAGGGCAATATGAACACACAGCTAGCCGGGTCTGGCACTTTTACCCTCCGCCTGCAGGAACTCCCCCTAGCCTCAGACGCACGCCTGACCCTGCCCCCACCCCCCATCCCCACCTACGGGACAACTTCATCACCGCTGTCTTCACTGGGTGAGCAGACCACTGCTTGCCACCTTGAGTCCTTACCCTGCCTCCCTTAACCCCTACTGTTCTCTCCTTCCACCTTTCCTCCCTCCATTTCTCTCTTCCCCTTTTGGTGTTTTTCACTCAAAAACTGAGTCAATCAGCAAAACCCTACCCTTCTCAAGTTTAAATGCATCATTTATTAATTAATTCAGCAAAGATGTGAACTCCTTTGATGTGCGGGGTACTGTTCTAGGTGCTGGGGTGACATGTGAACAAGACATGTGAACAAAGGAACTAAACAGATAGACAAGAAACAAAGATACAATACGTTCTGTTGTGCTTAAGGCTTTAAAGAAAATTAAGGGCAAGCAAGACTGGGCAGGGGGAGGGGTGGCAGGAATTACTTGTTATGCAAGATACTCAAAGGCCTTTTAGATAAGGTGATATGTGGACAGAAACATGAAGAATCAGTAGAGCCATGCCCCTAAATGGGCAAGGCATTCAGGCAGAGGGAACAGCAGTTCAGAGATCCTGAGTTGTGATGTATCTGGAGTATTTGGGGACAGCAAGGAGGCCCATGTGGCTGAAGCAGCGAGAGCCAGGAGGAGGGTGGTGGGAAATGAGATCAGAGAAGAAATCCAGAGTCAGATCATGTTGGTCACTCTGAGGACTTTAGCTTTTATCCTGAGTGGCATGGGAAACCACTGGAGAGTTTGGAACAGAAAAGCAACCACTCGTGTTTTTAATTTTGGCTGTTGTGCTGAGCACGGTGGGAAAGAGAGAGGGCAAGGGTGAACACAGGAAGACTGAATACAGGTGACTGCAATATTCAGGACAAGATGTAGGTGCCTTGGGCCAGAGTGATGAGGGCAGACGTAGTGAGAAGTTGCTGCATTCTGGTCTATTGTGGAGGTAGACCCACCAGGGTTTGCTGATGGAAGGGACATGGAACTTGAAAGAGAAGAGTCAAAGATGACTACAAAATGTTTTACCTGAGGAGCCTGGAGTTCATGAATATAATCTTATAATCTTTCATTATCAAAATCTTAAGTATGCCTGCTACTACAGGTGGTTCTGAGACTTTCTCTTGTCTCTCAGAGAACTTTGGCTAAGTTTTTGAGCCAGTCCAGATGTCTCCAGATTCTAGCAAATGTCTGCAGGTAGCTGAAGATGGCTATAGATCACAATTTCTTCTCTTGTACCTATTTTCTACATTTCCTTCTTATATGCTTTCAATAATTTTCATATTGTTTAAGTAGGCAATAAAGTCCATGCTTTAATTAGAGTATATGGTATTTTGTTTAACTTTGTGGCTTTATCTTTATTTCCAGCTCTAATAAACATGAACATCCACACATTTCCAAGCAGAATGGGAATTAAATAAACATAACCTACCATGTCTTCCATGGTGGCAGGACCCTTTGATCTCAGGCGAAGTGTCTCTCTTCCAGTACTAATTTTTTCTGATGACTTTCCAGCTTTTGACCTTGGCTCTACTTCTATAAACATACAATGGAGGGAGAAAGGTGTATATACTCAGAATTTCAACAGACTGCTATAAAAGCAAATGTAATTTCTATCATAAAACTATATACACAATTAGAGATCTCATAGAAGGTATCTTCTTATAGAATTTCCTAAACAAAATAAATTCACCTGCCATCATTATTCTTATATTCTACATACAGTCTGGCTACAAAAAAGAAAAGGGAACTATATGAAGTGTACAGTTGGGAAAGACTTTAAGTTATAAGGAATAAAAACTAAAAATTAGCCTTATTATAAGATTAAAGGGGTATAGGGCGCCTGGGTGGCTCAGTCGGTTAAGCGACTGCCTTCGGCTCAGGTCATGATCCTGGAGTCCCAGGATCAAGTCCCGCATCGGGCTCCCTGCTCAGCGGGGAGTCTGCTTCTCCCTCTGACCCTCTTCCCTCTCGTGCTCTCTATCTCTCATTCTCTCTCTCTCAAATAAATAAAATCTTAAAAATAAATAAATAAATAAATAAAATTTAAAAAAAAAAAGATTAAAGGGGTATAAGTAACAGGAGAGCAGGGGCAGAAGTTCAGCTGGACTTCATTAAGGTCATGGAGAAGGAAAAGTCATGTCTTGAAGATAGGAATGGAGGTGCTACTGTTTGAGCACCTACCTTCGGCATGATGCTCTATACACAAAATCCCATTTAATACTCGTATCAACCCATGAGATAAGTTATAGCCCTCCTTTTACAGAAAAAGAAATTGAACTCAGTAAGGAGCAGAGCTGGGATTCGAATCCAGATCTTGTGACCCCAAAGTCTGTATGCTTTCCCCAATGACACTCCAACACCGCCCCTCTTGCAACCACAGGGGATATATTGAGAGGTGTCATACTGAGAGAAGCAGGATTCTATAGAGGCTAGGAACAAGTTAGGAAGGAATTCCCCTCAGAAGGCAGGCAAAAGAACAAGCAAAAAATGCATGGAAAACTACTGCTTTCCTTAGGCCTGTGGTGCTTTTTGTTTTTCCTATGCACCAAGAGTCACCCCCTTCCCCAAGACCAAGTAGTAACATAAATGAGTGAAAAGGTAGGGTGGGGCCTGAGGGTAACTCCAAGGTTCATGCCCTCTCCAGGCCACTCCAATAACTTACTGCCCTGTGGAAATACAGGCCCCGTATAACTGGAGCGACTTGTACACAAAGAAACTGGATACTCAGAACTCTCTGTGAATCTTTTCCTTTTGAAGTTTTGTCAAGTAAGTCAAACTTTTAAAAACAACATATTCGCAAAAGTAAAAGATCTGTGGATCCGATCCTAGTCACAGGCTACCAATTTATAACTTTGCAAATATCCCCCAAGTACTCCCGCCTGAGGACTCTATGTGGCAGCAGTTTGGGACAAGGGACAGAAATGGGGGCAGGGAGAGGCCATACCAAGAACTGGAGATAACGGCGCTCCAATGAGGAACCACGGGACAGGCTGGTAATATGCAAGTAGGTAGTGAGGTCTGTACAAAGCTCTCAAGACAGACATCAAGTGCATGGCAGAAATGCATTCCAACTGACTTAGAACCTAGAATAATTCCTGCCTTCAGCCAGTACTGTTTTGCTATTGGGAATCTACTCCAAAGTGATGAAGGATTTTACATATTAACTTTAACCTGCACTTGGGGACACAATCACCAAAACAAAAAACAAGTCATCTTCTGAGAATGAAATTATTAAAAATTATCATGCAATAAAGAGACCAGTTCTCCCAAGCAAAAACCTATAAATGGTGGCTGATTATGCTAATGCTAATCATGGTGACCAGATTCTCCAGAGACCAGAGTGTTATTGGCAAGTCTACAGCATTTGCCCTGCCAGTCATACTATGCCCTGAGGGAAGAATGAGTTAATGGAAGCAAGATGTTCAGCATAGAGTTTCCAAAAGAATGCCCAAAGATGAGGCCAGTCTGTCATCAGCACCGCCCAGCAACATATTGCCAGCTCTGAGTCACACATAGACCTAAAGTGCTCAGGACAGTCTCAGCTTGGGGCGCCTGGGTGGCTCAGTCGGTTAAGTGTCTGCCTTTGGCTCAGGTCAATATCCCAGGGTTCTGGGATCAAGTCCTGCATCGGGCTCCCTGCTCGGCGGGGAGCCTGCTTCTTCCTCCTGCTCTTGCACGTGCGTACATGCACACTTTCTCTCAAATAAAATCTTAAAAAAAAAAAAAAAGGCAGTCTCAGCTTGATACTAACCTTCAAGAAAAACCACCTTACACCCCCCACCACTCCCTATACCACACACATCCCACCACTGTGACTTCACCAAGCAACCTATTCAGTATAAACTGTCTTCCCATATAAATTTCCTACATGGCAGAAAATGAACGGCTCAGCTAACACCTGTGTTTTGGTCTCCCACTACATATACATTTCTAATTGTAAAGTACTACACTAGCATTCTGACTTAACAAGTCTCTTGGAAGTTTAGTGAGCATGATATAACCCTGGAAATTTGAACAACTCTGGGAATAGTGAAAAAATAAAAGTTTCTGAGATTTACAAAGCTAAGAACCCAGCCTCTGGAATGTGGGAACTTTATCAGGGGACTGTCATCAATGCTGGAGAAGTCAGCCAACCTCCCTAGATGATGTTCTATCTTACCTTGCTCTTACTTGAAACACCAGTAGCTAGAAGGGAAATGTAGAATGGAAGATTTTAATACGCTTTTTTTAAAAACAATTGTAGGTTCACAGCAAAACTGAAAGACAGATTTCCCATATACCTTCTGCCCCCACATATGTACAGCCTCCCCCATTCTCACCATTCGCCACCACAGTGGTATGTTTGTTACAATCAAGAGACCTACACTGACACATCATTACCTAAAGTCCACCGTTTACATTAGGTTTCACTCTTGGTGTTGTACATTCTATGGGTTTGGAAAATTTCATGACATAGATCCACCATGACAGTAGCATTCAGAGTAGTTTCATTGTCTTAAAAATCCTATGTGCTCTGCCTATTCACCCCAGATATTTTTTTCAGTCATTATTTGTCAAACCATCCTTCTGCATGAGTGGTTATCTCAGAACCAACCACTCGGTGGCACCAAATGTTAAAATTTAAGTCCTGGCTTGGCCCAGTCTCCAGAAAGGCCAATTTAACAGCAGAGGAAACAGAAGCCATGTTTCTCTATGATCCTATGATTCGGGGACATAAATCAACCAGTCTATACATGAAAACAGGCAGGATGGTTCACCCAGAGCCGGGGGGGGGGGGGGGGGGGTGGAACACAAGTTCTGTACTTCCATACTGAATGTTTTAAAGGTTGTGAATGTTTCTTGTCTGGCCTAGCCTACTTTTGGGGTGCTGGCCTCAGCATGTCTAAGCAAACAGGCCAGGTCCCTTCACTTTCCATGAACAAGTTTACCTGAGGCTGCTCTTGTGGCTGAGTGAGGAGAGGGATGCAGTTCATACGGTAGACACACTAGTAACCAGCCTGCCGCTAGCTGGATTCACTAGATTCAGGGCTCCTCACTCGGGTGAAGCATACAGACTACCCGACAGCTGGTCACGTAGGGCACACAACACTCATGGCTTGTGGGCACATGGCTGCTCCCACAGTTGAGGTGGATGGCACCAAGAAGCAGTCACATTTGTTCCCAAGTCCCTTTTGTGGCGATTGTATCTGTTATTCTAATTATGTAATTTAATTTAAAAGTACATGCCCTGATGAAATAAGTGTGAACCAAGGAGTTATTATTGCTAGGAAAAGTAGGTTAACTGCTTTGGAAAGAGTCCATGAGGCCAAGATAAAAAAAAAAAAAAAATTAGGTGTGGGCAAGACAACACTAGATTAGGAAAAATATCTTTAAACGTTCAGCATTTCACATATCTAGTTTTTATTTAAAAATGAAACAGAACCCGTAGGCATGCATTAAGGTTATAATTATATAAGACTTCACAGAACTCCAATTTGTGTCCTCCATGCAAAGAATGGGGTTTTTACATAAAAAAAAACCTAGAATATATAGTTTTTTGGGTTTTTTTAAGATTTTACTTATTTATCCAACAGAGAGAGAGAGACACAGCAAGAAAGGGAACACAAGCAGGGGGAGTGGGAGAGGGAGAAGCAGGCTCCCCACAGAGCAGGGAGCCCGACATGGGACTTGATCCCAAGACCCTGGGATCATGACGTGAGCCAAAGGCAGACATTTAACGACTGAGCCACCCAGGCGCCCCAAGAATATATAGGTTTTAAAATAAGATGTTTATACACACTTGTATCATTCTTTATGATACTCCATTTTAACTGGCATTTTCAAGGTCAAGTGGAGAAAATGAGAAGCAGAGAAAAGGTCTGTCGCCAGTCCCACCCTAACCTCTAGAGAAATAAGAGGGGCTGACAAACTAAAGTCCCATTTTCAGAAGGCACACATACAACATGGTGTAGATCCCCCAACTGACACAGGGTGACACGGTGGGGAAAACTTCTGCCCAGAACGACGTCTGTTCTGGTCCCATGAGGGCCCTAGTTGGGTATGGGTAGAGTATGGATCATCACTTCCATAAGCAGGGACAGAGCCAGGATTTTAACGGGAGGTGAGTACAGATGGACACAGCTACAACCAACACTTGCTCAGGGAACAAGATGGACTTCAGAATAAGAAAACCTGAGTTTAAAACCCAGCTCTTCTGTTTACAAACTGTGAGAACGTGAATAAGCCCTTATCCGGAAAATGAGATAAACACCTAAATATGGTGTTGTTTTAAACATTTGCATGGCTAGGGCGCCTGGGTGGCTCAGTTGGTTAAGCGACTGCCTTCGGCTCAGGTCATGATCCCGGAGTCCCGGGATCGAGTCCCACATCGGGCTCCCCGCTCAGCGGGGAGTCTGCTTCTCCCTCTGACCCTCTTCCCTCTTGTGCTCTCTCTCATTCTCTCTCAAATAAATAAAATCTTTTAAAAAAATAAATAAAATAAACATTCGCATGGCTAATGTATAAAATGTGCTCAGTCCGGTGGCCTGGCTCGTATTATAGAATGCTTCTTCTGGTACATTTCAACCTAGAGAGGGAAATCTGCTCTTCCCGAACTCCCTCACCATCAGAAATATTTGCACTGGTTTTCTAAGAGGGTTCAGAAAATTGTCACTTCAAATACAGAGGTCTCTTTTTTATTCTATTTAATCTTTTCCATAAAAACTACGATTTCCCCCACACACACAATTTACAGGCGGGTGGATACTAGTTCCATAAAACTATGATATCCCCCCTCTTCAATTTACAGGAGGGTGGAAACAACACATGACCCTCCCATTCTCCAAAGTGGCTGAGTTTAAACCCAACCCCTCACAGGGGCACTCAGTAATGGAGGTCCTCCAGCGTCCATCCCATTGGTTGTCTTCTCAGTATCCATCAGTTACCTGAGGATCACTGTGGTTCAGGGGAAGCTGACTGCTCCCAGCTTCAGGGATGGAAAACCTAATGGATTCCCTTCATCACAAGTACTATTTCAGAGGTGGGCATGTGACCAAAGTCAGTTAAGTCAGAATGAACCTGAGAATTTTTGCTAGAAATTCTGAGACAAGGACACTCTCCTTTTCTGTTCTACAAGAATAAGGAAGCATAGAGTCCCAAGAGTTGCTGACCACCATCTTGGGACATAGTGTCGAGCTAACTTTAAGATCATATAGGAATAATGACACTGATACCTCAGGCAGGAGCACAGAAAGAATGAGCAAGAAACTGGGTCCTGATCACATTATCCAGGCCCTACACAGAGTTTGGCTAATGCCAGCATCACTCATGGAGTTGATTTATAAGATTCTCTTTTTTGCCGCAAGCCAGTCTGGTAAGGTTTTCCACTGTCTCCAACTAAAAGACATCTCACAATACAGAATTCTATCTAAGCAGTGAGGCAATTTCTAAACAGGCCTTCCAATGCTTAGACATACACAAATGGAACTGTCTAGAAACAGCTCAAGTGCTCCCTACCCTACTTCCAAACCCCAACACGCACATGCACAAACACACACTTCTCAGCACAGCTGACCTAAAATCTAGCTTGTGTCCCAGAATCTAAAACTTTAACTGTACATTCCTCTTTTCCATGTGTCCTTCCTCTCATCAACATTTCTCAGACTCCTTTAGAATAGCTTATGAGGTTTTGTTTTGTTTCTCAATTCAGCTGGTAGGATGCTGGGGCAGATAAAAAGAACAAAATGGATGCTATATGCACAAGGCATCAGTTGTCCACTGGATCAAAAGGGCTGACAACACGTAAACCAACCCCATAAAACACACACACACACACACACACACTTGCTAACTGTTCCTCTGATGAGACTAAACAGTGCATGACATTTATGGGAAATGGAATAACTGTGACCCAAATCTTGTTCTTTAGTTAGGAGGTCATTTAAGAAAAACTCAGCCCTGTTTTTAACACTCCTTGAAATTACAGGCAAAAGTCAATGTGATCCTCTGGGAAGAGGTTTTTAGCTTTAATCCAGAGGGGACTGTATTACAAAAAAGATTACAAACCTCTGGACTCCAATATGATGGCAAAAAACTTAAGGGCTGGCTAAAACGCATTTATCCTTTTAAACTTATTCTATTCCACAGTATGATTTTATCATAAGAATTCAAAAAAATCAGGAGTTATTTTTCACTTGTATTATTGGTTTACTACATATTTTTCTACCAGCCTTCAATAAAAAGTATGAAAAGTAGTTACCAAAACAATCTTAACAATTTAAAGAATTGATACAATGGAATATTCTACCACATTTCTAACACAGATTTATAATATTATAATATTAAAGAAATATTAATAATATTTATAATATTAAAGAAAAGTGTTTAAATTGAGAATAATCAGGGGCGCCTGGGTGGCTCAGCTGGTTAAGCACCTGCCTTCAGTTCAGGTTATGATCCCAGGGCCCTGGGACTGAGCCCCGCATCCGGCTCTCTGCTCAGCGGGGATTCTGCTTCTCCCTCTCCCCCTGCCCCTGCTCTCTCTCTCTCTCTCTTTCTCTCTCAAAATCCTTTAAAAAATGAGAATCAGGGGCACCTGGGTGGCTCAGTCGTTAAGCGTCTGCCTTCGGCTCAGGTCATGATCCCAGGGTCCTGGGATCAAGCCCCATGTTGGACTCCCTGCTCGGCAGGAAGCCTGCTTCTCCCTCTCCCACTCCCCCTGCTTGTGTTCCCTCTCTCGCTGTGTCTCTCTGTCAAATAAATAAAATCTTTAAAAAAAATAAAAATAAAAATAAAAAATAAAAAAATGAGAATCATATAGTTAAAAATTATAAAGCCACTAAAAATAGAATGATTCAGTCTCCCTACTTCCTAGGCTAGAAATGCTAGCCTCTTTTTCTAAATTATTATTTTCTGGTTATGAAAGTTAGTATGTTCGTTTTAGATTTTAAAATGAAAAAAATACAAGAATCCTAAAGAAAGAAGTCATACTCACCACCTAAACAACCATTAAATTTCAATATACATACACTGTAAGTCATTTTTCTTCTACATTTAAAGATTGTTTTTACAGAAATGGGATATTACCACCCATTATTTTATAATCTGCCTTTTCATTTATCATTTTCCATACACAAAAGGGATAATCTCCTTACTTCTGAAAACATACTCTTACAATTTTGAGCACAATTTTTTAGATCCGTTTTCCTGTAATTTATGACAACTCCCATTGTACAAATACTCTGGCAGAATATGTATTATTGACATAATTGCTGTTTTTCTAATAAGTTACATTATATTCACACTATTCAGCCCTATTAAGGAAGCCACTTATATTTTAGCATTTTTGCCCGCCTCCTCCTACACTGCTATTACTAAGCTTAAGAACAGTTGAAAATGGTCATCTGTCTTCTATTCACAGTTGTTAACTCCAAATGCTCCTGAAACATTATAGTTCTAAGCCAATCACTGTTTAAGGTAAGTGTCTTGGGAAACCTCGATTACAAAGTTCTTAGTATTATGGATTATAATTTCACTTTTCTGTTAATTAAAAATGTCAGCATTTAATGAATTTTCTTTTAATGACAGTTTACAATTAGAATAGGAAGAGTGCATATTTAGCCTGAGTCCTTACTCAGCTGGGTCTTTACACTGAAAACACATTTATCAGTTACACTCAGTATTCATCTAACCCATCGGCCACACCCCCACAAAAGAAACTGTAACTCTTCATTTATCTTCTCCCATAGTAACTTTGTGGTAAATGCAAAATCAACATCTAGCTGGATAGAAGGGCAGAACAAACTATGACATAAGAAGATGATTAAGTGGCATGTTCTAGCCCCAAAATTTATCATTGTAAAGACTTTAAACCTTTGCCAAAAAATACGAGAGTTGCATGCACTGTCAGATAAAATGCAAACTATCTAAAATTGAACATCTCTCCCTGACTTTCCCCCAATTTCCACATCCAAATTGCCTCATTTCTAATCACTCTCATTACACAGGCTCCAAGGATAGACATCTTGGGAGTGACATTTGCTTCTGAACTTCCTCTTCTCTTCTCTCTATTAAGCAGCATCGGTCCAGCCCCTAACTGCCATTCTGCCTTGGCAGTATTACTCAGGCTTTTTTCTCTCCTTCAAATGCCTGCTGCTGCCCCTAATCCCAGCCCTTATCCCTCACTCAGGCACTGCTACACAGTTTCTCCTCTATAAAATATGGCCACGTTGTTTTTCCAGGCTTAATTGCCCAAAATCTATTTCATCATGTCATTCTTCAGTTCTAATACCTAAATGACTCCCTATTATCCTCAAAAACAAGCTCAGATTCCCCACCTAGTTTTTGAAGCTCTTCTTAGAAGAGCCCATCTACCCCAACCCCTCACCCACCTCCCCTCCAGCAACCCTCAGTCTGTTGCCTGTAGTTAAGAGTCTCCCATGATCTGTCTCCCTGTTTTCGTCAGAAGGGCACTTAAAGTGATGAGCACTGGGTGTTGTATGCAACTGGTGAATCGCTGGATTCTACCTCTGAAACTAGTTAATACAGCATATGTTAATTAAATTGAATTTAAGTTTAAAAATTAAAAAAAGAAAGAACCCAGAAACTGCTTTTGCAACCTGATCTGCTGAAGTTCCTACAAGCCTGGGCTCTTCACTGTCCTCAACACTTCCCACAGAAAACCCTCCTTGTCTATACTTTTCCTTCCATCTGCCAAGGCCAAGTTCAAATGCAATCTTCTCTAGGAATCTTTCTCACGTATTCCAGCCTACTCATATCTTTCCCTTCTCTGAACACCAATTTAATTTTCTGAAATGGATTTAAAATTTTACTCCATAATTCTGGGTATAAGAAATGTCAGATTGAACCAGACTTTGAGCCCCCACTCCAGAGGCTTGGTGAGAAACTCTTAGTTTTATTATGTAAATCTATCTTCCTCTCTGAGGAACAAGAGAGCTAAATGTGCTCAGTACAACACAAACCCTACCCTGAAACTCCATGTCCAAGTCAGTGGGTCCACTTGCAGCCCAAGCCCAGGACACAGGGTGTCCTTCACCTCAGATTGCAAGGCTGTGCACAGTTTTTTTTAAAGATTTTTTTGTATTTATTTATTTGACATAGAGAGACAGTGAGCATGTACAAGCAGGAAGAGTAGCAGGCAGAGGAGAAGTCCCTGATGCGGGACTCCATCCCAGGGTCCTGGGATCATGACCCGAGCTGAAGGCAGATGCTTAATTGTCTGAGCCACACAGGCGCCCCATGCACAGTTCTTAAGACTCTAATACTGTATGCAGCTCTATCAGGGGTCCTGTCACCTCTCATGGAGAGTTCCATGGAAATAGGACACTAGTCCCTGATACTGTTGGGACCTACCAAAAACCATGGCTTTCTCTTTGGGGAAGTTCCTTCCCAATCTTATCATTTCTCCCAGGCCCTAGAACTCTAAGCTTTAGAACCCTTACCAGTCATGGAGAAGTCAGCTCTCAGCTGAAGTGCACTTTGTTTAAATCTGTATGACAGCACGTGTCCTATTTCACGTTGTATTCTAAAGAGGCAGTACCATACACAGTTAAGAACACAAGCCTCAGGAGCAAACAGGAATTAAGTACTGTACTTGCACTTCCTGTCCACCACTGGGTGACTTCAGCAAGGTATTCAACTGCCCAAAGTCTCAGTTTACTTATCTGAAAAACCCTCTCAAGAATGGCATGAGGATTAAAACAGACCATAATAGTAGTCCTATTAGGAATGACTTACATTTATATAGCACTATGTGCCAAGCACTATTTTAAGTGCTTTACATATATTAACTCATTTAATCCTCACAACTCTTTATGGATAAGTAAACAGGAACAAAGGGAGTAACTGTTCCAAAAATCACATAGGTAATAAGCAGCAGGACAGGAATTACACCCAATTTGTCTCAGAGCCTATGTTCTTTATTGCTTCTTATAAGCGTTCAATAAATGGTAGCTATTACTGCTAATAATAGAATTACTTGATTCTTAATGTATCTACCTCCTTATAAATATAAATCGTAAGTTCCTTGAGGACAGCAAACATATGGACTTATCCATAACAGCTGTTAGCAAGCTGGCTCTGAAAGTTCACTGCATGGGTTAGAAGCCTGCCTCCATCACACACTAGCTGGCTCTAAAACCTTGAACAAATGGCTTAATATTTTAGCATGGTTGAAAGGATTAAGTGATTTCCTACTTAGAAAGTACTTAGAAAACTGAATGGCATGTAGCTACTATAAAGACATATGGATATATCTCATTATTTGATGTGAGATATGATGTCATCATCTGTCTTTCCATGATCTGCAACTGTGACAGAGTTCCCAACAAATACCTGCTATAACCAACTCACCTGCATTGCTGTTCATGAACTTATAGAAAGGCTACACCTGGAGTGCCTGGGTGGCTCAGTCGATTAAGCATCTGCTTTGGCTCAGGTCATGATCCCAGGGTCCTGGGTTCGAGCCCCGCATTGAGCTTCCTGCTGAGCAGGGAGCCTGCTTCTCCCTCTCCTTCTGCCTGCCGCTCCCCCTGCTTGTGTTCTCTGTGTCAAATAAATAAAAATCTTAAAAAAAAAAAAAGAAAAGAAAAGACAGGCTACACCTTCATAATAATAGTAATACTTTTATTGAACACGTACTATGTGTCAGGGACTAGTCTATGATTTTTTTCATGTGTTTAATCACTTAATCCTCAATGTGATAAATACTATTACCATCTTCACTTTTTATATGAAGAAACCAAGCCACAGAAAGTTTAAGTAATTCATCTAATGCCACATTATCACACAGCTCATATATGACAGTCTACATACTTAACTACTTATGCTTTCTTCCTCTTTAGTAACTTTTATCATATTCCCCAGTATATTTTGTAGAATTCAGTAAACATGAAAAGGCACCAAGAGCATTTATTAGTTGAAACTTTTTCACTAGAAATAGCATGAAAAATATTTTCAAATACTTAAAAAATACTATCAAAAAAGTCATCTAAAACTTAAAAGCCAAAGTTTCTCTCTTAATATCAAATAGACTTCGTCTTTGAAAATGAGTACATCAGTGAAGCTGAATCACAAAGATGAGGTCCGAGTTTTCCAGCTGTGAATGACTCAAAGGACTCAGACGTACTTCACATACTGAACATCCTATTCTGATAGACACATAGCACAGAAATGAACTCTCTAAAAGAAGACATAGCCCAGAGATCTATTACAAAACCCAACCTCAAAATAAAGACTATCACTGCTTTAGGAGATAAACTTTTTCTTTCAACTCCCTTTGATTTTGGAAACAATTTACAAAAACATTTCAGGCCTCCTACAAACATCTTTCCATAAAGGGCAACAATTACAAACTAAAGAACTTCTCCAGGATAAATACAGACTCATCCAAGTAAAACAATCTAAGTTTCATAGATTTAACAGTTATTTTTCTGCAATTACAAGACCTCATAGGAAGCAAACAAGTTGAACTATTCTGGTCTTAGAGCCAGTTAAGAGTGGGTTTTCATAGCCTTGGGAAAGTCTAGGTTTACAGGGCAAACCCTGCAGTGTTGAGCTCACTGTGGAGACATGTTCCTTTTCATTGGCAAAAAGGGAAAGGAAGTGAGCCATGCCCTAAAAAAAAATACCACCAGAGACATTCCACCCGATACTTGATAAGAACTGGGAAGGCTGCCATCAACTCATGGCTAGAAGGCGGAGAATTTGGATTAGAAAGCAGCTGACCAGGAGAAACCATGTTAGGTATGGGAAAGATTCCTCAAACTACAAATTTTTAACAAGGGAATCACTTAAACCAGTTGCTTCCAAATTTTATTTTTTGCTATGACCCACAGTGAGAAATAAACACATTATATCATAACATAATTATACAGATGCACACACACCTATATCTGAAACACAAATATACAAAAAAACATTAACTGACATGTACAATGTTACCTACCCTTACTAGGCACAAAGAACTATGAAGTTTTCAATTCTATTCTACTCCCTATTCTAAACACAGTGGTTGAAATCCACTAGATGAAAAACAGTGATTTAAACTCTGATCAACACAGGAGAATCTGAGGGTGTGTTTTAAAGTAGCCTTTATTTCTCCCTCAGAGCCCGACCACCAACTTAGAAAAGCTGAGTGGAGCACCTGCTCTTGGGTCAAGTAATGGATTCTTGAGTGTTTGGGAAAAGGCCATCCAGAGCCTGTCTCTTCCATGTCTGGCCATTCCTCACTCTGCTGGCTCCTCCTCTTTCTACTCCCTAAATGTTGGCCTTCCGCCACAGCTCCAGGTTTGGTCTTTTTCTTACTACCTTGAGCGATCAGATTCCACAGCTTCAAATTACTCATAAATCCCATTCCCTAGGCTCCAGTTCTCAACACTTGTCTACCTCTTACACATTTCCAACTAAATTCTCCCACAGGTTTCAAACTCATCGAGCCTAAAATTATATTGTAAGTACAGTCTCTCTTCTCTAAGTCCTCACCCAAATCTATTTCTCTTCTAGTTTTCCTCATCTTAAAAAAAAGCACTCCATTCCACCCCTTACCCAAGCCACAAAACTGTGGGTTATCATTTGCAATCTCTTTTCTTTTACCTCTACATTCAATGAGTTTCCAACTCTACCTTCTTAATATTCAGTGGTATGCAGGTAAGTGTTTAACCATCAGCTCTCCAGGCTAAAAAAAAAAAAAAAAAAAAAAAAAAGCCCAAACTTGCAGTACTTTCTCAGTCTGTGATGTAAATACCCCACACCATAGCCAGTTTCAAGCCACCAGTGTGAGGTCACTGAACATGGAGTTTGGAAGAGATGTGCACAAATGGCTCCAGCACACCAGTCTATTCCTCAGAACCATTTCTCACCTCCATACCTACTGCTACTGCCTTCATTCAGATTTCTTCTCTCTCCTCAACCTACACAATAGAATCTTCATGGATTTCCGTGGCCACACGAGCTTATAAACCACCCCCACCCATTTGACACAGTCTCCAAAATATCTCTCTAAAAGCCAAGTCTCATCACCTGCTTAAAACCCTTCATTGCCCACTCTTTTATCTTCACATATAAGGCTCTTGATTTGGTTTCTACGGACCCTTGAGCTTCAGCTCTTGCCACACAACCACCTAGAACCTCTATTCCAATCATACAGACATACATGATATTCCCAAACATAGGATACTGCTGTATACCTCTACACCTTTGCTTATTCTATTCCTACTCCCTGGGACAACCTTCCCTAATTTGTTCACTGAGCACACCTCTTAAGATTCAGCTCAAATCTTTTCTCCAGGAAGCTTTTCCTCAACTCCTTAGGTAGACTTGATGTCGCCCACTTTTATGCCTCTAGTGCATGTTAGCACTGCTAACTTTCTTTATTGAATTTCTTTTCATGTTCATTTCCTCCCACTAGATAGGAGCTTCTTGAAGGCAAGAACTAGGTCTTATTCATGTGATATACCAAGCAAGTAGTATGGTGATGGAATATGGTGGATGCTCAAGGAACTATTATGCCAGCCACTAACACTCTAATACCAGCATATACTAACTGCTCAAATATCTATTCAATGAAAACATCAGTATGTTCCTGCCATCTACCTAAGGCCAAAGGACAGCTAAGATACTCCACCTATACCTTCTAGATTATTAGGGAGCTCATATTGCCACAGTCAAAGAATTTGCACTGTTAATTTTCCTTTAAGCCTACTGGCCTCTGTGTTAGTTTCCTAAGGCTGCCACAAAAGACCACCTGGCTTAAACAGAAGAAATCTATTTCCTCTGTTCCCGAGAAGCTGGATATCAAGTCATCCCCAGGGTTGCTTTCTTCTAAGACCTCTCTTCTTGGTTTGTACAGGTCTTCATGGTCACATGGCATTCTCCTGCTATGTGTATGTGTGTCCAAATTTTCTCCTCTTTGACCAGTCACATTGGATCAGGGCCCACCCTAATGATCTCATTTTAACTTAACTGCCTCCTTAAAGACCTTATCTCCAAACACAGTCACATTCTGAGGTGGTGGTGATTAGGGCTTCAACACAAGAATTTTAGGGGGGCACAATTCAATCAATAACAGCCTTTTGCTAAACTGTGAGCTCTTCAAAAGGCAGGAGCTATGGCTTCGTCTTTCTTAGTATCCACTGTGCCTAATGGAGTACCTGGAACACAGAAAATTCTCAATAAATTATTTGTGGGAGACATAAATGAAGGACCTTCCCAGAAGTATAGTCCAAATCTGGATTACTGCCCTTTCCAAATCCGGTGGCCAGCACCAAGAAGAACGTGGCTTTTAACTCTCTCCCTTAAAGAAAGCTTGATGCAGCCTGGCTGGTTCAGTCAGTAGAACATGTGACTCTTGATCTCAGAGTTGTAAGTTCAAGTCCCACGTTGGGTGTAGAGATTACTTAAAATAAAATCCTAAAAAGCTCAATGCCATCACGATCTCTAGATAGTCCATTGCCAAACTGCCATTTACATAGCACCCAACACCAAACAGGAAAAAAAAAAAATCCGTAAGACCAGACACCCAAAGCCAACTGACAATACCCTGCCTCCCTCCAGACCCATTCTAATATACCCAGACTGACCGTATCATGCATGGGTAGAGTCAGATTCAAAGTCAAGAGAAAACCAACACACTCCACTAAACAAGGTATAAAAGCTTAGGAGAAATGGCAAAATGGACATCTGCTACTTTTTTCCTACCCAAAAGGAAATTTCTCCCTCACTGTTCTGCATGATTTTGGTGAGCCTATTAACCATGCCTGCCTCCCCACTACCAAGATGGGACATGACCTAATCAGTTTCCCCTGCTCTCCCAGGAATTTGAACCCTGAGTGAAGTAACACGAAGATAGGAAATAACTGGAGGGAATTAATCAGACCAGGGCCATGAAAGGTGCCTGGTTCATACATTCCCGAAATGGCCTTCGTTCCTGACCTTCCCAAGGCATGACTGACAGTCTTTGTTTCTGAAACCTACTTGTTAAGTTTACCAAAAAAATGCCTTTTCATTAAACTAGAAAGTATTTATTCTATAGCTCTCAAAAAGAATCCTGGCATATATAATGGCCCCTGGAAATGGGATGTGACTGGTGGTGGACCTAAAAATGAAAATAGGAGCAGACTGTAAAGATTCCCCTATCCAGAGTTGTGTTCATCATCCTTGTTCTACCACTGCAAAGCAACCAAGTACACTCCTTTGTGCATTTTAGGACACAGTCCACGTGACTCCCCAGGCTAAATCTTTAGGGAAGTTGGTAAGGAAATGTCAAAATACTAGAGTGTATGGCTATTTCAACAGCTTTTGGTAAAAATCCTAGAAATGACTTCACTTCAGCCTAGGTGGCCTAGCTGATCGCAGAGACCAGAACATTCTGCCTCACCTACGTTGGCCCTTTTCTCCTGTAGGAATCCAACACAACAGAGTCAGATAATCATGAAGGACTAGGAATTTGAATCAATTCATCAATGATAATGCTAGAAGACACAGGAAGGAAGGAAGCAGAAAAAAATTAGAACCAAGAGAACTGGGAGAAGTTAGATTCCTCAAGTACCTCCTAATGGATACTCCCCTTCCAAGAAAAGCACCAAGCACTGGGACGAAGTCAAAGGATGAGAAACAAACTAGCATTGCCTTTATCTCAAGGCAAAAAGCAGCAAAATTGAGGGCTGAATTATGGGCAGAGCAGGAAAGCCTACTTCTAAGAGAGAAATCCCCAAGCTGTGGCCCAAAGTCAAGTACCAACCCGGAGTGGAAATGCATATAGTCCAGCAGATTTAAGTTAGGCTGTGTTAAGCTGTCACAGGAACTTTGGAAGATAAAAACCTATCATTGCTCCAAAATCAATTTCCACATATCCTAACCCACAGCACCACCAGAATTTGGGATGCTAAAATAATACACCCCCACTAGGAAAATCCTACCCACTGTCCTTCTCAAATGTGTACATGAAATTCCTATGAGGCAACAGAGAGCAGGTTTAATAGTAGCCAGGGGAGTGATGGACACTGGGGAGGGTATGTGCCATGGTGAGTGCTGTGAATTGTGTAAGACTGATGAATCACAGACCTGTACCCCTGAAATAAATAATACATTATGTTAATAAAAAAATTAAAATTAAAAAAATTAAAATTAAAAAAAAAAATAGTAGCCAGGCACATAAGGCAGTGCAGCACGACAACCATCTATACGTGTGTCTCGGGCACTGAAGGAGAAAACCTAATCATGCAGCAACAATAGCTAAATACAATGATCTCTGTAATATCCAAAACTAATACCAACCTAGCATCCAAGTTAAAGTGTATCAGTAACTTTCTATAAAGATACAGGGACCACAAGATTTAGATGCAGACAATAGGTAAAAATAGAAAAAGATTAACTTTGAAAAATAAACTACATGGTAGAAGTAAAGATGAAAAAAATTTATACTCCTTGAGTTGTACCAAGAGAATGACTGATTTACAGAGTCTAAATCAAGTAAGAATATCTCAAACTGTTTACATCCTAGTGGTTTATATGTTATAACACCCAAGGCGTTGGTCAGCAAACAAAGCCACTTCAAAACGAGCGCTAGATAGAAACCTGAGTGCTGCCCACCTTCTGTGACAAGCAAGCTCAGAAGCTGGGTTGTACTCCATGCAGAATCACAGTATGTACAGTATTGCTTCCTAGAATGAATGATCCCTCCAGGAGCAGCACTGGCATAAGGCATTCTTCCTCCCCCCTCCCCCTGCCACCCAGTGTTTTCTTTTGGGTTTTAATTTTTTTTTTTAAGATTTTATTTATTTGACAGAGAGAGACAGCGAGAGAGGGAACACAAGCAGGGGGAGTAGGAGAGGGAGAAGCAGGCTTCCTGGTGAGCAGGGAACCCAAGATGGGGCTTGAATCCAATACCCTGGGATCATGACCTGAGCCAAAGGCAGATGCTTACTGAGCCACCCAGGTACCCCGGGATTTTTTATTTTAATTCCAGTATAGTCAACATACAGTGTTATATTAGCTTCAGGTGTGCAATATAGTGATTCAACAATTTTATACATCGATCAGTTGCAAGGCATTCTTTTCTTAAACCTTCTATGGAACTCTTTCTCCCCTAAGTCATATAATTACTGTATTTCTATTAAATGGCACAGAATCACTTGGAAGTAGAGAAGAATTTCCATTTCCATATGGCTAGTATCTGTCGCTTACTTGCTAAGGGAGGGAAAATGTAATTACCAAGATCCATTGCATTCTCCCATCATTTTTAATAACTGCCCTGAGAAAACACCCATTAAAGACAAACTGTAAGGACCCTGAAAAAACACCCATTAAAGACAAACTATAGGGGCGCCTGGGTGGCTCAGTTGGTTAAGCGACTGCCTTCAGCTCAGGTCATGATCCTAGAGTCCCGGGATCAAGTCCCACATCGGGCTTCCTGCTCAGCAGGGAGTCTGCTTCTCCCTCTGACCCTCTTCCCTCTCGTGCTCTCTATCTCTCATTCTCTCTCTCTCAAATAAATAAATAAAATCTTTAAAAAAAAAAAAAAGACAAACTATAAGGATTATTTATGTACTGTGAGCAAAAGAACGAACATAATTTGGGTGGGGTCATGGATGAGTAAGGGCAGTCTAGAATGATTCTGCTGAAGATATTTCAACACTGATGAACATTAGGCGGTCATTTGGCTTATTAAAATAGTGCTGGGTAGAGAGAAGCTGGCACATTCTCCTGTAGAGGAGATGGCTCTGGTTTGAACAGTTGGGACACAGCTGCCATGGCTAAAACCAAGCAAGTACAGATGTCACACCAAAGTGGAAGTAATTTCATACCATACCATGCTGCCAAATTCAAAATGCCAATGGAGGAAAAGTATTGAAGGAAGTCTTTAAAATAGACTAGATAACTATTTTAAATACCAATTCTGTGTGTAACTGAAGTTTTTGCTGTTGAGGTCCATGAACAACAGTTATTATGGCTTAGAGAGCTCGATCAAGAATTTTATTGCTGAGCAAGATAAATGTAATACAATGTGCTCTCCTTGGAGTTTGGAACAGCCACAAAGTCACTGGACATTAGACTTTGTAACTCCAAAGGTCTTTCAGAAATTGTCCTTTTTAACAACTTTTTTCTCCTCGAATAATTGTTTTCCCTTGTCAGTGCTGTCATTCTCTATAGTCTTAATGGATATATTGTATCACATGACATCACAGCTCAGTACGCTTGTCTTAAAAAGACAAGCCAGGGAAGGGAACACTTCATACACATACACACCCACACCCAACTTACCAAATGCCTTCTTAGGTTCTATTAACTTCAAGGTAAAGGATTCATCTTTTTTTAATTCCCTTAATTTTTTTGCAACATCATAGTGACGCCACCCAACGATATTTTCTCCATTTACAGATTCAATATGATCCCCCACACAGACTGTTTTAACAGAGTCAATTAGGCTACCATCTTTAATTCTCTGAAAGAAAGAAAATTAAGGATAACACATAATACAAAATGGAACTGCATAACATTACTTTTCATGCTCCTGAGACATTATATATAATACACTGACATATTAACAACGCAACTTAAGGCTAAGTTAAAGATGAAAGACCAAGCAACAAAGGACAACCATCTTACCTCATTTAGAATTATGCTCCATCAGTCATCACACCTTCTCTGAGAAACTTCTGACATCCCCTGGGGTACTCCCCCAAGAATGGTCAGGGTGTCACTCTCATGCTTCTCTAATAGGTTTTGCCACATATTCTGAGCTCTAAGCTGAGCACTTTACATTTGCCATCTCATTTAATTTTAATAACCTTAATGAGAGTCTCACGTCACAGATGAGAAAAATTGAAGCTTGGGAAAATCGTAATTTGCCAGTTCAGCATACTATCGAGCAATTGTTCATTTACTTCTCAATGTCCATTACTGAACCATAATATCCTTGGAGACAGAGATGGTGTTATTCACCATTACGTGCTCTGTGTCTAGCACAAAGTCCCTCCGAAAATGGTTGTTTAATCATTTCAAAATGAAACCCATTACATGAGAATAGAGCTTAAGTTTTTTGTTGTTTTTTTTTTTTACTGGCTACATTTTTTAAACCTTAGTTACAAATGTAATGATTCAAGAATTAGTACAACCTCAGCTAAGAACATCGATTAACTAATAAGACACAGGTGTGGTTACCATTTAGGCAGCCAGTAGGAGTGATACTATACTATCATTTTTCACTTACACCTTTTAGGCCAGGAGAACATAGGACTCAGGAAAACTTCGAATTGGTCTTTCTTAAATCTATTTTACTTCCATACAATAAATCTATAGCTCAGAGTCTCAAAAGGAGACCTAAGACTCCCTAAGACAGTACTAAGATTTTAGAGAAGGATTTTAGGGATCAGAGGCCCAGAAAAAAACTGCACAGATAACAGCCCTGCAAAGTTAATTCTTCCAAAGTAGTGAGGAACAGGGCAAAAGAAAATCCATAGTCTGCCTCAGGAGTCACAAATCCTTCATGGGGGTGGATAGGATAGAAATATTAGAGGCTACTAGATATATAATAAAAGCATGTGGGGGCGCCTGGGTGGCTCAGTCATTAAGCGTCTGCCTTCGGCTCAGGTCATGATCTCAGGGTCCTGGGACCAAGCCCCGCATCGGGCTCCAGCCCCTCATCGGGCTCCCTGCTCTGCGGGAAACCTCCTTTTCCCTCTCCCACTCCCCCTGCTTGTGTTCCTTCTCTCGCTCTGTCAAATAAATAAAATCTTAAAAAAAAAAAAAAATGTGCATTCCCCACTCTTACCAGGTGGAAGAATAACACCTTCTGAATCAGCAGGGTAACCACTGCGTCTAAGAGTTAAGAGGAAAACTGATCTCATGCACCCCAGCATCTCCATAATATCAACAGAAAAAAGAGAATTGTACAAGACCATTCTGGGAAGGTTGGACTTTTTAAAGTTTTATTAATATATACCAAAACTCACAATAGGTTTTTTCCCCAATTTTAAGAACATTCCTATTTTCATTATAATAGTAACTATTAATATGCTTCATGCAAAAGAAATAATGCCAATTCAGAGTTCACTATCATTACAAAAAGTGAAATATTAAAAAAATGAGAAATTTCATAATCTGACCGGTATTGTTTTATTATTAGGAGTCAATATTAGCATTATTAAGTTAAAAGAATTAAGAGTTACTACAACACACCACTAAGTGCAACTGGAGTATCTAAAGGGTCACAGAAAAATAAGCAAGATTTAAAAGAAAACTAGAGGGGCGCCTGAGTGCCTCAGTCAGTTAAGTGTCTGCCTTCGGCTCAGGTCATTAACCCAGGGTCCTGGGATCGAGCCCCATGTGCCGAGCTCCCTGCTCATCGGGGAGCCTACTTCCTCTGCCCCTCTCCCCCCTTGCTTCTGCTCTCTATCAAATAAATATTTTAAAAAATAAAAATAAAAAAAACTAGAGTATAAAGAAAAAAAAACTTAAATATCCTGTCATCTACCCATTAAGCCATTCGAGAATGTGAAAATCTATGTAACTTTCACTTCCTTTTTATTCTAATTTATCTCTTAATACCTTCTGAACCTATTTTTTCCTTTGATCAATGACACCATATAAATTTCAGTGTCCCACCACATATTAAGACTTGTCACAATTGATTAAAAATAAGCAGTATATAAAATTAATCAAATGAAAAATTTACAGGGCACATGCCTGGCTCAGTCAGAAGAGCATGCAACTCTTGATCTCAGAGTCTTGAGTTTGAGCCCCTAGGTGGAGTGTAGAGATTAAATAAATAAAATTTTGAAAAATGGAAAACTTTACAGGCACACATAAATCTTACCAGTAAATTAAAGGTCAGAGTAACAAAAATCTAGGTTGTCCTGGATCTGTGAGTAGCCACAGAGGTCACTAGAAGAGTGTCCAGACCGAAGGAAGAAAGGCAGTTACCAGAAGTCAGAGCAAGGGGCCAGGCAAGAATCCGGGTGGGCGAGAAAAAAGTCAAAGCATGGGTAATCATCAGAGGTAGCAGATAGGGATCTGGGATGAAGAGATGGGAAAAGCAGTGTAAGAAACTTGAAGAACACCATAAGGGGAATCAAATTCAGAAGCAAAGGGCACGCCTGGGTGGCTCAGTTGGTTAAACATCTGAATCTTGGTTTTGGCTCAGGTCATGATCTGGGAAATTGAGACTTGTAAAATCTAAAATCACAAATGTTTTAGTCTGTTGTCTTTTCACCTGAAAAGTTTTATCTGTGAGAACCATACTGTCTTTTAATTCAATTTTTTTAATCACATATATATTTTAGATTCTACATAGAAGATAGATTATACAGTATAGGTGTTTCTCTAACATTTCACTTAGCATAATACCCTTGAGGTCCATCCATATTGCCACAAATGGGAAGATTTCTTTGTTATACAGCTAATATTCCAGTGTATGTGTGTGTGTACATGTCTTTATCCATTCATCAGTGGATGGGCACCTAGGTTGCTTCCACATCTTGACTGCTGTAAATAATGCTGCAATGAACACCATACACAAATGCATGGTGCATTTGTCTTTATGATTTTAGAGAGAGCGTGCACAGAGGGAGGAGCAGAGGGGGAGGGACAAGCAGACTCTGCACGAAGTACAGAGACGGATGTGGGGCTCTGTCCCACCCCCCTGAGACCATGACCTGAGCTGGACACTTAACCGACTGAGCCACCCAGGCATCCCTGGTTCATTTATCTTCCCGAATTAGCATTTTCATTTTCCTCATATAAATACCCCGAAGTGGAATTGCTGAATCGTATGGTAGTTCTAGTTTTAATTTTTTGAGGGAACGCCATATTGTTTTCCATAGTGGTTGCACCAATTTACATTCCTACCAACAGTGCACAAGCGTTCCCTTTTCTCCACATCCTCACCAACATTTGTTACTTCTAGTCCTTTTGAGAACAGCCATTCTAACAGGTGCAAGGTGGTATCTCACTGTGGTTTTGATTTGCATTTCCCTGATGATTAATGACATAAAGCATCTTTCCATGTAGCTGTTAGCCATCTGTAGGTCTTCTTTGGAGAAATGTCTATTCAGATCTTCTGCCCATTTTTTTTTTAATCTATTTTAGTTAAATAGCCTACTTTTTATTTTTCCTTCTATTGCTTCTGTTTTCAGGTTCAAAAATCACCAAAATCTATGTCTAAGAGCTTACTGCCTATCTTTTCTTCTAGTTTTGTGGTTTCAGGTTTTAAATGCAAGTCTTTAATCCATTCTGGGTTAATTTTTGTGTATGGTGTGAGATAATGATCCAGTTTCATTCTTTTGCATGTGACTATCCAATTTTCCCATTACTGGCTATCCCATATTTCCCACACCACTTATTAAACATTTATTATCTCAAAATAAAAATATAGAGTGTCCCCTCCTCCATTGTATATTCTTGGCTCCCTTGTTATAAATTGGCCATATATGCAAGAGTTTATTTCTGGGCTCTCTATTCTGCCCCATTGATCAAGGTTTGTTTTTATGCCAATACCACAGTTTTAATTACCATAGCTTTGTAATATACTTTGAAATCAGGGAGTGTCCTGCCTCCAGGTTTGTTCTTTCTCAACCTTGCTTGGCTATTCAGGGTCTTCTATGGTTGGTTCCACATAAATTTTAGGACTATTTGTTCTATTTGTATGAAAAGTGTCATTGGAATTTTGATAGGGATTACACTGGCTCTCTAATATTACTTTGGGTAGTATGGACATTTTAACAATATCAATTCTTCTGATCCATGAGCATGGTATAGCTTTTCATTTGTCTTCAATTTCTTACATTAACATTTTGTAGTTTTGAATAGGCTATTCTCCTTGGTTAAATTTATTCCTCGGTACTTTACTCTTTTTGATGCAACTGTAAATGGAACTGTTTTCTCAATTTTTGATAGTTCATTATTAGCATATAGAAATAGAAGATTTTAGCACGTCAATTTTATATCCTGCAACTTTACTGAATTTATTAGTTCTAACAGTTTTCTGGATAAAGTCTTGAGTTTTCTGTATATATCATCTTCAAACAGTGACCATTTTACTTCTTCCTCTCCAACTTGGATATCTTTTTTCTTGCCTTATTTTTCCGGCTAGAACTTCCAATACTGTGTTAAATAGAAGTGGGAATAATGGTCATCCTTGCCTTGTTCCTGATCTTAGTGGTGAAAAGCTGAAAGCTTTTCCTCTAAGTATGATGTTAGCTATGGGCTTGTCCTATAGGACCCTTATTACATTGAAGTATGTTCCCTCTATACCCACTTTGTTGAGAGTTTTTACCATAAACAGATGTTGAATTCTATCAAATGTTTTTTTTTTTGCATCTACTGAGATAAACCACATTAACAAAATGAAGGATAAAAATTATGATTATCACATTGATTTGTGGATGTTGAACCATCCCTGGAATAAACCCCACTTGGTCATGAGGTATGATCCTTTTAATGTATTGCTGAATATGACTGATGTTTTGTTGAGGACTTTTGCATTTATATTATGAATACTGGCTCTTCTCATGGCATTCTTGTCTGGTTTTGGTATCAGGGTAATGCTGACTTCATAAAATGAGTTTGGAAGAGTTCACTTCCAATTTTTGAAAGAATTTGAGAAGCATTGGTATTAATTCTTCTCTTTGAATGTTTGCTAGAATTTGCCAGTGAAGCCATCTGGTCCTAAACTTTTGTTGGGAAGTTTTTCATTACTATCAAGGAGATTAAATCCATCTGCTCAAATTTTATTTCATCATCAGTCTTGGTGGGTTGTAGGTTTCTAGGAATTTACCCATTTCTTATATGTCGTCCAAGATGTTAGAAAACTACTGTGAACAGTTATACCTATGATCCTCTGCATTTCTGTGATATCCAGTGTAACATCTCTGTACTTCTGGTTTTATTGGAGTCCTTTTTGGTGAATCTAGCTAAAGGTCTATTTTTCAAAGAACCAACTCTTAGTTTCATTGATCTTCTCTATTGTCTTTTTAGTCTCCTTCTTTGAGAGTGGGGTGGGGAGTGCAGAGATAGAATCCCAAGCAGCAACCCCCTCACATGGGGTTCGATCTCACAACCCTGTGATCACAACCTAAACCAACATCAAGAGTCAGATGCTTAACCAACTGAGCCACCCAGGTGCCCCGAATATTCCTAGTCTTATTTTTGCTCTCATCTTTGTTCTTCACTTCCTACTAACTTTGGGCTTCATTTGTTCTTTTTCTAGCTCCTTGAGGTATAAAGTTAGGTTGAGATTTGTTTCTTGAGGTAGGCATTTATCTCTATGAACTTCCCTCTTAAAACTGCTTTTTGGGGGCACCTGGGTGGCTCAGTCAGTAGAGCACTGGACTCTTGATTCTGACAAAGGCCTAATCTCAGGGTCATGAGCTGAAGCCCTGGGTTGGGCTCCAAGTTGGTCATGGAGCCTCCTTAAAAAAAAAAAAAAAAAGACACACCCACACACAAAAAATTATGGAACCTGGGACACCTGGGTGGCTCAGTGGGTTAAGCATCTGCCTTTAGCTCAGGTCATGATCCTAGGGTCCTGGGATCTAGCCCTGCATCCAGCTCCCTGCTCAGCAGGGAGTCTGCTTCTCCCTCTCCCTCTGCCCCTCCCCCCTGCTTGTGCTCTTGTTTGCTCATGTTTTTTCTCCTCAAATGAATTAAAAAAAAAAAAAGCATGGAGCCCAACACGGGGCTCAATCCCAGGACCCTGAGATCATGACCTGAGCCAAAAATCAAGAATCAGATGCCCAATTGACTGAGCCACCCAGGTGCCCCAAGCCCATGCTCCCATGCATCACGCTGCACTGCCTCCCTCATCATGGAATCCTTCCTCTTTACCCTTGTCTGAATCTATACCACACTGTCCTACTCTAATATACCGACTTCTAACCACTACTGAAAGGATATCAAGCACTCACTTCAGCAGCACATACACTAAAATTGGAACCATACAGAAAACATAACACAGTCCCTGAACAAGAATGACATACAAACTCTTGGAATGTTTCTTTTTCTGCTTATGGTGAGCCAAAAATTAATGAAAATGATTACTTATAAGGAGTGGGAGAAATGAGTAATGGGATAGAGGGCTAGGGGAGTGACAGATCTCTGAAGGTCTTTTAATACAGTTTTAACTTTCGAATCATGTTAGTATTTTATGTATTCAGAAAAAATGAAAACAAGGATAAGGGGAAAACTCAATTCAAAGAGAAGCAAATAGATTCAACAGTATTTCAAATAAATAATAACCACTTAGTGGGGAAAGCGGCAGGAAAAAACCTATTCCAAGTAACCTCTGAATACTTTGTTTATATATGTACATTTAGATTAAAGAGGATATTTGGCAACTGATAAAATAATTTTAAACCAATGTCCATCCTGCAGGTTCTTGTGTTTGTTTAAAGATTTATTTGACAGAGAGACACAGCAAGAGAGGAAACACAAGCAGGGGGAGTGGGAGAGGCAGAAGCAGGCTTCCCGCAGAGCAGGGAGCCCAATGTGGGGCTTGATCCCAGGACCCTGGGATCATGACCTAAGCTGAAGGCAGACGCTTAACAACTGAGCCACCCAGGTGCCCCACACTGCAGTTTTATCAATACTAGATTTTCTGAATTTCACAATTGTACTATAGTTATATAGAGAAAAACCCTGTGCTTAGTAACTCCATTCTGAAATAGTAAGGACTAAATAGGCATAATACATACAACCCACTTTTTCAAATAGCTCAGAAAAATTATACGTATTTGTATTTATGTGTATATATACACACACACACATATACACGTGTGTATGAGAGCAAACAAAACAGCAAATGTGGCAAATGGTAAAAATTGGAGAAATGGATAAAGGGTATTATGAAAGTCCTCTGTATTATTACAATGTTTCAATAAGTTTTAAATTACCCCCTCAATTTTTAAAGTCATATTAACCATGTACACAGGCTATTCATTTCTCTAAGTTGAATTATACGTCAGCAATTGGCTTATGCTCCACTTTCTCTTTGCCATCATGATGTCTCCACAGGACTAGTAATGAGTACAGAGGCAGGCACATGTTCAAGGAGGCATTAAAAAAAATAAATACAAGCTATGAACATCAGAGGTTAAGATCTAAAAAATCCACACGTGCTTGCGAAACTTCTAAACCCTTCCCTGCTCACATTAGAAAGGCATTGCTGCATGTGCCTCATGTCCTGAGCTTCCCCCAGATAATCCCACATGACTTTCCCAACTCACGATTTTCCATTTGATCACCCACTCGACCTTCAGCACAGTCACATCTTTTGCAGAGCTAAAAATAGCCATTCTATCAAATGGGAAGTTAAATAAAGTACTATTTACAGTTAAGAAGATAGCTTCCCTAAGACTTTTTTTTTTAATGATGACAACGCATCAGCAAAGATTTAGACAAAATAAAAACATGAAACATGTTCTGTTTATGAAATTTATAACTAATTCTTAGTGACATGGATAGGAATGTCAGCTCTGGAGCCAGATCTCTTGAATTCAAATCCTGAATTTTTCAGCTACGTAACTTTGCAGCAAGCTACTTAACCTCCCTGATCCTGTTTCTACATCTTTAAAATAGGTTAATAATACTGCCTACCCACAGGTGAATCTCCCAGACATCATATTGAACAAAAGAAGCCAGAAACAATAGAGTACATGATTCTATTTAATGAAGTTCAAGCAAAACTATGGTGACAGAGATCAGAACAGTGGCTACCTTTGTGGGGGAAGCAGAGTGACTGAGAAGAGTCCCAAGAGAATTCTGGGTGTTAGAAATGAAGTTTCCCTTGAGCCCGGTGGTGGTTACAAAGGTATGAGTACAGTAAGCTATACATTAAAAATTTGTTATACAACAAGAAAAAACATAGTATCAAACTGAATTGTGAGGACTGAGAAACAGTACGTAAAGTATCTAGTACATAATCATTCAATAGAAGTCAGCTGTTATACAATTGCTTAATAGATTTTTGATTTTTCTTTTAAAGATTTTATTTATTTATTTGACAGAGAAGGACAGCAAGAGGGGGAACACAAGCAGGGGGAGTGGGAGAGGGAGAAGCAGGCTTCCTGGTGAGCAGGGAGCCCGATGCGGGGATCAATCCCAGGACCCTGGGATCATGACCTGAGCTGAAGGCAGACGTTTAACGACAGAGCCATCCAGGCACCCCCCTTCATCTCTTAAATATCTACTAAGCAGGGGTGCCTGGCTGGCTCAGTCGGAAGAGCATGTGACTCTTGATCTCAGGGTTGTGAGTTCGAGCCTCACACTGAGTGTAGAGATTACTTAAAACTTGAAAATCTTGAGCACCTGGGTGGCTCAGTCGTTAAGCATCTGCCTTAGGCTCAGGTCATGATCCCAGAGTCCTGGGATCGAGCCCCACATCAGGCTCCCTGCTCGGCGGGAAGCCTGCTTCTCCCTCTCCCACTCCCCCTGCTTGTGTTCCCCCTCTTGCTGTCCCTGTCAAATAAATAAATAAAATCTTTAAAAAAAAAAAAAAAAGATGAGGGGAGTCTGCTTCTCCCTCTGCCCCTCCCCCTGCTTTTCTCAAAAATAAGTAAAATCTAAAAAACAAAAAGAGATGAATCTATTTTCCTTTTTACTACTCCTCAGTTCTGCTTTTCATACTATTTCAAACCTCCTTCTCCCATCTTTGCAGCTCTATATTGCTCTCTTTGTATCTAAATAAAGGAATTACAGTTTAGAAAATGTTGAACATTTAAGAAGTTGTCAAAAATGTGTACACTTGGGGTGCCGGCTGGCTCAGTTGGTAGGGCATCCAACTATTGATCTCAGGATTGTGAGTTTAAGCCCCACACTGGGCATAGAGATTACTTTTTTTAAATTATATTTATAATACATATATATATTACACACACTCTTACTTGGAAATAACCCTAAAAAAAAAAAAATCAATGGAAATCAACATGGAAGTCATCAGATATTAAGGAGCTACAGACCTACAAGAGCTCATATGGATGAGTGGGCACCAGGACCAGGCTTTTCTTTTCAATAAGTTCTAAATTCTAGAGGAAGTTTAAACTGAAGGAAAGAAATTCAAGGAAAGGGTAAACAAAAAATGAGGTCTTTGAAACATTTTTTAAATGAAACCTTATCAAACCATCCCTGCTAAGCCAGCTTTCACTCTGAAGATTTCTTTGACCTGGTAGATTTTCTTAACTATTACCCTCAGTTAGGTCACATAATTATTCTTTTAAGACTTACCTTTATAAAAGCATAACCAGTACCATTATCTGTGATAGTGAGACCAAGTGAATCCTCAGATTTATATACATTCACTTCTTTTTGGATCCCTTTCACATGGGCAAATATGAAATCTTCAACACCTACATGAGATCCTAAGACTCTTTCCATATCAACTTTAGGTGTGTTTAAAGTACAATATAATATCTGTAAGAAAGAAAGAAATAGGTTAGCTCAGTTTCCATGAGGAAACATTCTGGTCATTAGTTTAATATTTGAGTGAAATAGTCCTCAATTTATGATCTAAGAAGTTACATCATTAACCTCAGGTAATATATACAGAGTACTTCCTATAGGCAAGGCTGTGTTCTAAACAATTTATAGCCATGATCTCATTTAATCCTCAGAAAGACTTTATAAATACATTATCACCTCCAAATTATAGATAAGGAATTTGAGGCTAAGAAAGTAATTTGCCTGAGGTCACAAAGCCTGTATTTGTCAAGAGCAAGATTCTGAGTTCAGATCATACCAACTTTGAAGTGATTTAAACACTTACATTATCTGCCATTTACAATGCTAAAACCATAAGTTGTGTTCCCAAAGGCAAGGCCATGACATGTTTACCACAATGAAATTATAGGTAAGACTATTTTTGAAAACTGATTTTTTAGAAATGAGGAAAATTATTTATCTTGCATTATAGTGCTTGAGAAAAGTGATTAATGAATGAGGTACCAAAATGAAGAGATCTAAAACAGACCTTAAAAGACCACTAATCCAATTCCTTAATTTTCAAAATAAAGGAACTGAGGTGTGGAGAGACAAACGCAATTTGGTCAAATTCACATGAAGGTAGAAACAGCATGAAAAACTGCAATAGTAAAAAAGTTGTGTAGAGATTTTAAAGAGACTCATGTTCACGTCTTTATTGAACCTCATTTTCCTTCAAAAATAGGATTCATTTTACTAAAATCTGCAGGCCAGCTCTTAAGTTTGTCCACCATGATTTGGGTAATTTCTGGGGCCCAAATACAAAATTACAGAACAGGAGGAGAAAGTGTTGAAAACACACCATTGGTTCAAAAATTAAGTCAACAAACATTTCTTGAGTACCTATGTCCCAAAGAAAAACATTTTTTTTTTTTAAGATTTTTTTTATTTTCAGAGAGAGAGAAAGAGCAAGAGCAGGAACACAAGCAGGGGGAGTGGGAGAGGGAGAAGCAGACTTCCCGCTGAGCAGCGAGCCCGGTATGGGGCTCGATCCCAGGACCCTGGGATCATGACCTGAGCCGAAGGCAGATGCTTAACGAATGAGCTACCCAAGCACCCCCAAAGAAAAACATTTTAATATGGCTGTCTTATACCAAAATGGCTAAATTTTTTTTTTTTTTTACTCTTATCATCAAGTAATTTTGCCACAGATGTTGTCAGCCCTTCCTCCAAACCTCAGCCTTGCTTCAGTCCTCCGTTTCAACCCTCTCCCTATATCCCTGGGTTTCACACCATTCCCGATTCCCACCGGAACTTAAGCCTTAACACATCCATAAGCCTCATAAAGTTCGGAAATGGTGCAACTACTACTTATTAAATGGCTCTTTAAGCCATATCAGAATGTGTCTGAATTGGAAGAGCTCTGTTACACAGCTAAAGGTCCAGCGCGGTCAGCAAAACTCTGATCAAATCTCAGAAGTGTATGAAAGGAGCTAGTGATGAGGACAAGAGGCAACTGGGTACCAAAGAATAAAGGCTTACAAAGAAAAACTGCTGTCCTCACCCTTTCCTTTTTTCATCCATGGTGAGCTGTGCTAACTGGTGGATATTTGATTTAACTCTTTGTGTTCCTGGGCAGGACATAATATATTCGGCTTTATGATTTGTAAGTTTTTGCAAATACGCTAGTGTAAAAATCGTATAATTCACAGGGGGAAAGAAAGTCCTTTAAGAATGGCTCCTATTGGGGCGCCTGGGTGGCTCAGATGGTTAAGAATCTGCCTTCGGCTCAGGTCATGATCCCAGGGTCCTGGGATCAAGTCCCGCATCTGGCTCCCTGCTCCTTGGGAGCCTGCTTCTCCCTCTGCCTCTCTCTCTCTCCCTCCCTGTCTCTCATGAATAAATAAATAAAATTAAAAAAAAAAAGAATGGCTCCTATTCCTTATTCTAACTGCGAAATCAATGGTATAATTAGTCCACTTGCAAAAATCATTAATAACATGGGTAGAGGGGCAAGGGAATATGCATAGTAAACTGCTTTTCTGATTTCCTTTCTCAAAAAAATGATGGGAAGTAGAAGAAACAGTTTTGTTTTGTGTTGTTTTAAACAGTGAATCTGTTAATGTGTTCATAGTGGATCCCAAACACCATTAATATAAAAGCAACTTACCAGTTAGGAAATAAAACATTAAAACATAATGATGAGGGGCGCCTGGGTGGCTCAGTCAGTTAAACCTCTGCCTTCAGCTCAGGTCATGATCCCAGGGTCCTGAGATAGAGTCCTGTGGACTCCCTGCTCAGCAGGGAGCCTGCTTCTCCCTCTCTCTCTGCCACCCCCCTCTCTGTCAAATAAATAAAATCTTAAAAATAATGATGATGATGATGATGATGATGTAAGAGGGCAGGAGAAACGCCCCAAAAAGGAAGTCCCACACAAAGTGGACTTCTAGTTACTATGCTGCTTCCTTTCTTTCAATTTTTCACATTTCACTGCAGAGCAAATATTAGATTTCCTGTAGGTATGACCCTTTTTCATTGTGCTTCCTCCCCTGCAGAATAATGTTCCATTCCAGACAGCCAAAAGTTTGCAGACAAGGTATCTTTTTTTCTGGAAGGAGTGGAGCCAGCTACATCCTTCACAGAATAGAGCTCCACAAGCTGTGTTGAAAACCTGCAGGAATGTAATGGTCACTGAGAGGTAGAGTGCAAGCCCTCTGCAACAGCAAGTAATTAAAACTCCCTGACTTCAGGTTAGATCTCCATGGGAGAATAAAAACCTAACGCTCCTGGGATCTCAACGCACAACCATCAACAAATATATCTGTTAAATATGTGATAAAGGGCTAGAAGTTCAAACAAATCCGTGCTGAAAAATAAGTGATACAGTGCTTTCTGAATGCTGCAAAATTCTTGCTCATTCATCCACCCACCAATCATCTACTGAATAGCTGCTTTTTGCCAGGTTCTGGCTGCCCACTATGTATGCAGAGATGGACAGTCCCTATACAACAAGGAAATCCCAGGCTCATACACTGCACTGAGGTATAGTAAGGCAACATGAGTCAACTGGAAGAGATCAAAAAGCCATGAATATTTTAAACCAAAAGGAACCTCAAATACATTATCTTGAGCTTTCCTACCTTCATTCATACATTTCCCTCAATCCAAAATCTAAAATGCCTGCCCAACCCATTCCACCCCAATGCTCTTGTCTATTGAGTCTATGCTCAAATGTGACAGCCCAGGTGGAATCAATCTTTCCACTTCATTCACATCATTTAACTCTAATATCTCATTCAACTGTCTGAGTCATCTTGCCTTGAAGTCCTATTGGTTTAACACATGTATTTGTCATCCTCACCCTGAGAGGAGATCTTGTTCTCTTTCTCCTACAATGGCTAACAAGCACCCCACTCAGTTTGTATCTGAGTGGCAATGACAATATATGTTCACTTACCTCATTTGATACAATATACATGTATACTAGGTTTTATTATCCTCTTTTTGCAGATGAGAAAATTACGACTTTACCCAATTAACACAGCTAGTAAGTGTTTACTGTTAGGATAGAAAAAAAAAATGATGCACTGTTCAGGTCATACCCGTGTTCCTTTAAGAAATACTTGCTTCCACTGTAAGTATACTAGATAAAAGTAAGACATAGTATTTGACATTTTCTATACCTTCTCATGAACAAACTAAATCAAAAGAAAGTAAACTCATGGCAAGGTATCATATTATAAGGTGAGTCATCCGTTAGATAAAACTTTTCTGGTGTTTTTTACTGTAAAATGAAATCCTTAATGTCTTCTGAGGTATCCATATTTAGTGCTTTACTACCATTGTCCGTTTTTATAAGATAAATGGAATATTCTGGTTGCAGTTGTGCTCTCCAAGTTCGTCTCCCTGACCAGACAGCAGATGGCCTCCCAGAAGTGGCACCCAACTGCCACCAGCCGCCGCCACCCACAAAGGAGTCAAGCCCAGCAGGGGCGCTGTGCAGGGCCCCATGGGCAAGAGGCTACAGCAGGAGCTGATGACCTTCATAATGTCTGTGACACAGAAATTTCTGCCTTCCCTGAATCAGACCACTTTTTCAAATGGAGCACCTGGCTCGGTATATGAAGACCTGAGGTACACGTTCTCCCTGGAGTTTGCCAGGGGCTACCCTTACAATGCACCCACAGGGTGAAGTTCCTCATACCCTGCTACCACCCCAGCGTGGACATCCAGGGGAACATCTGCCTGGGCATCCTGAAGAGCAAGTGATCTATCCTATATGATGTCAGGACCATCTTGCTGTCCATCCAGAGCCTGCTAGGAGAACCCAACATCGATAGCCCTTTGAACACACATGCTGCCGAGCTCTGGAAAAACCCCACAGCCTTTAAGAAGTATCTGCAAGAAACCTACTCAAATCAGGTCTCCAGCCAAGATTCCGGACAGTCTAGCCTCTCTCCTTGTGTTGCCTTTTTGTTTTTTTTAGATGGTCTGTCCTTTTTTTCATTCCTGTCTAGGACTCTGTAGCTTAAGCTGTGGTGTCATTTTTGTTGTTTCTTGAATTAAGCCCTTAAGTTTGAGCCCTTGTGATAATTAAATACTTTGGGTTTAAAGAAAATAAAAGATAAATGGAAAACTCATGACTATTCCGTTTTCTAAAGCAGCACTGCCCAACAGACATGGAACAAGCCACATAATTTTAAATTTTCTAATAGTTACATTAACAAAAGTAAAAATAGATGTTTATTCAAATTATGTAATCCATATATCTAATACATTGTTTCAAATATATAAAATTGAGATATTTTACATTTTTAAAATTTTTAATATCTTACTCAATTTGAACTAGCCAAAGTGTCCAGTATCTATCTATATATATATATATATATTTTTTTTTTTTTTAAGATTTTATTTGACAGATAGCAAGAGCAGGAACACAAGCAGGGGGAGTGGGAGAGGGAGAAGCGGGCTTCCCACCAAGTAGGGAGCCCAACGTGGGACTCGATCCCACGACCCTGGGCTAACGACCTGAGCTGAAGGCAGACGCCTAACGACTGAGCCACCCAAGTGCCCTCCAGTATCTGTATTTTGCTACTAACTGCCATATGGGGCAGCTCAGTTCTAGAATATCCTGTCTTTATCAATTTTATACTTTGCATTTTTCCCATCTCCATATATCTGCACATGGCATTTCCTGGGCCAAAAATGCCATAGCTAAAACCCAACTTCTAAATCCAGTCTATGTCGGGCGCCTGGGTGGCTCAGTTGGTTAAGCAACTGCCTTCGGCTCAGGTCATGATCCTGGAGTCCCGGGATCGAGTCCCCCATCGGGCTCCCTGCTCAGCAGGGAATCTGCTTCTCCCTCTGACCCTCTTCCCTCTCGTGCTATCTCTCATTCTCTCTCAAATAAATAAAATCTTTAATAAATAAATCCAGTCTATGTCGGGGCGCTTGGGTGGCTCAGTCGTTAAGCATCTGCCTTCGGCTCAGGTCATGATCCCAGGGTCCTGGGATCTAGCCCCGCATCAGGCTCCCTGCTCTACAGGAAGCCTGCTTCTCCCTCTCCCATTCCCCCTGCTTGTGGTCCCTCTCTCGCGGTCTCTGTCAAAATCTTTAAAAAAAAATAAATCCAGTCTATATCAAAATCTTCCCCATCCAATAAAGTCTACTACATTTTCTATCATCATCCTCGGCTAACTTTTTTTTTTTTTTTTAAGATTTTGAAGTAATCTCTACACCCAATGTGGGGCTCAAACTCATGACCCCAAGATCAACATCCTGTCTGATACAGTCCTCTCTCAGAATATTTAGTTACACAAGCCAATAATTTCATCAACCCATTCTAGATTAGATTTTGTTTTCAACTGAATTCCTGAATCATTATACTTTGTATAATTCTTCAGTTTATAATTCTTCAGTTTAAAAGTTCTTTCTACCTACTATCTCGTTTTATCCTTAAACTTAGTAAGGTAGATGGTGAGTTGTGTTTAGTACACTGAGGTACTACATGCATCCTATCGTAATTTCACATCCTATTCCCATCAAAAATTTCAGGCACAGAAAAGTGACTCCCCCTTCCAATAGAATCAAAAAAAATTAAAAAGGAAGGGGAGGGTCACACCTGAGTGGCTCAGTTGGTAAAGTGTCTGACTCGATTTTGGCTCAGATCATGATCTCAGGGTTGTGAAATGGAGCTCCATGCCGGGTGTGGAACCTGCTTAAGAGTCTCTCTCCCTCTGCCCTCCCCACACGTGTGTGTCACTTTAAAAAAAAAAAAGGATTAATGGATTAAGAGGTAAGAGACCTGGGGTGCCTGGCTGGCTCAGTCAGAAGAACATGCAACTCTTGATCTCAAGGTCATGAGTCTGAGCCCCACATTGGGTGTAGAGATTTTTTTTTTTTAATAAACTTAAAAAAAGATGTAAGAGACTTGAATCTAGTCCCAATTCTGTACTCTCAGTGAGTTCAGTCAAGTCATTTGACCTCCATAGTCCTCACATACATCATGGCATTATTAAAGCTTGGTCTACATCATGCAATTAAAAAAAAAAAAAAAACAATAAGAGACTATATATAAAGTACTTTTTAAACTAAAAAGCTCTTTTTAAGGTTATTATTATTCCTGGAATATAAGTGCTTCTTGAACAGTAGTATTTACACCTATGCTTGAAAGCTGCTTAAATTGCATGAGTTTTCCTGAAGAGATCAGATTTTGCTCCTTTTTAATGTCATCACCAGGATGGATTTCATTTTCTCCCATAAATTACATTATCCTTCAACTTTGTGGTTGAAGAATAACTCATGGACAGTGTTCTTACCATGCATAATATTTGATTTATCTTCCAGTTCTTATCAGGCGGTTATGATTATTCACCCTTAAAACTCAATATGGCTAGGGTGATAAGTCTGAACAACTATATAGAGTCATTAATACAAATTAATACTGCCTTTTTTCTCCATTATATACTTTACAATGTGCTTTGTGAGTAAGGTTAAATAGATCGTTTGTCATTGGTGTTTCAAAAGATATTCTGGCCCATAAGCAGGTTACAGATCTCTCTAAAAACACATTAAATGCCTTTTTTTTTTTTTTTTTTTTTTTAAAGGAAGCCCATTTCCAACTTTTTGTTTAATGCCTTCCTTAAACAGGAACTGAGCTGGCCAAAAATTCCACATGTTCCAAAGACCTCTGGAAGAAATTATGGGCTTGTGTAGCTGGCATTACATTATTTGTGTGTGTGATTTTAAATGTAAGTAACTGGAACTGTAACCTCTTGAAGGTTATCCAAAGTAGCAGGATTAATATTTTAATACAACTACTTTCCTACATCTTAATCTATCCCAAGAACCTCGCTACTTTTTTACATGCTTTCTAAAATAAGCATTATACGGGGCGCCTGGGTGGCTCAGTCATTAAGCATCTGCCTTCAGCTCGGGTCATGATCCCAGGGTCCTGGGATTGAGCCCCGCATCGGGCTCCTGCTCAGCAGGAAGCCTGCTTCTCCCTCTCCCACTCCCCCTGCTTGTGTTCCCGCTCTTGCTGTCTCTGTCAAATAAATAAAATCTTTAAAAAAAAATTTTTTTAAAGTAAGCATTATAGAAATATCGATGTTATTATAGAAAATAAAGTACATAATGACAAATCTAATAATTAACTAAACCATACTTTAAAAAAAAAGTTTCCTTAAGTAATCTCTACATCCAACACGGGGCTCAAACTCATGACCCTGAGATCAAGGGTCACATGCTCTACGGACTGAGCCAGCCAGGCACCCCAACTAAACCATACTTTCATCAGGAGTTAATACCTTATCTTTATACATAAGAACACCACTTGGATTGTTTCCTGTGTTAACGACCATGGTTTTATCTGGGCTGTTCTCATTATCTAAGTCTCAAAGACTTTTTCCTCAATAAGAGAAAAACAAAAAGATTATTTTACCTCCATCTAGTTAATTGCCCTTAAAATAGCAGGAATTAAGCTCAGAAACTAAGAACAAAATAATTATGGAGGGGAGAGGAGAAGGTTGCCCACTTACCTTGAACAGAAGGGAGTAGCTCTAACCAAGCCAGTGACAAAACTGTTACTCATTACTCTTCCAGGGTACCCAGCTGGCTCAGTCAGTAGAGCATGCGACTCTTGATCTCAGGGTTGTGCGTTCAAGCCCCATGTTAGGCATGTGTGGAGCCTACTAAAAATTTTTTAAAACTTTCAAAAAGCTCTGAGGGCACCTGGGTGGCTCAGTTGGTTCAGCGACTGCCTTCGGCTCAGGTCATGATCCTGGAGTCCCGGGATCGAGTCCCACATCGGGCTCCCTGCTTAGTGGGGAGTCTGCTTCTCCCTCTGACCCTCCCCCCTCTCATTCTCTCTCTCTCTGTCATTCTCTCTCTCTAAAAAATAAATAAAATTAAAAAAAAAAAAAAAAAGCTCTGAGTGTCTTAGGCTATATGGTTCCCCAAAAATATGTGGTATATGTATCAAATAACTTCTACAACTCAATTCTTCAATCATAGTCATAAACTGGGGCACCTGCTTATCCCTCTTAGCTGTACACAGATTAGATATGGTTCCCACTTACAGTAAAGTACTGGGAAAGTGAAGGAACTAAGGAGATAGATCTGAAAGAATGGAAAAATAAAATCAAACTTCAAGGTTCAAGAAACATTACATGCACCAGGTACTTTCACAGATTACTTCCTTTATTCTCTACGGTAATCGTAGGTGAGAGGTTTTATATTACCACCACCCCTTTCCTTTTTTTAAAAGACTAAAAA
The DNA here is from genome assembly GCF_003265705.2 of Callorhinus ursinus. Taxonomy (NCBI): domain Eukaryota; kingdom Metazoa; phylum Chordata; class Mammalia; order Carnivora; family Otariidae; genus Callorhinus; species Callorhinus ursinus. The sequence goes on from NW_027397071.1 coordinate 36,866,929, forward strand.
AAAGGGGCAGCTGGGTGGCTCAGTCATTAAGCGTTTGCCTTTGGCTCAGGTCATCATCCCAGAGTCCTGGGATGGAGCCCCGCATCGGGCTCCCTGCTCCGCGGAAAGCCTGCTTCTCCCTCTCCCACTCCCCCTGCTTGTGTTCCCCCTCTGTCAAATAAATAAATAAAATCTTTAAAAAAAAAAAAGACAAAAAAAAAAAGGCTTAGAAATGGCACCATTTGCAATAATATGGATGGACCCTGGGGGCATTATACTAAGTGAAATAAATCTAACCAAGAAAGACAAATACTGTATGACCTCACTTATATGTAGAATCTAAAAAAAAAAAAAAAAAAACCTCAAAGATACAGAACAGATTGGTAATTGCCGGGGGAGGGAGGGGGGTAACAGGGTAGGCAAAACAGGTGAAGGTGGTCAAAAGTTACAAACTTCCAGTTATAAAATAAACAAGTCCTCAGGATGTGATATACCGTATGGCAACTATAGCTAATGCTGTACTGTATATTTGAAAGTTGCTGAGAGATCTTAAAAGTTCTCATCACAAGAAATTATAACTATTGTGTTGATGGATATTAACTGGATATTGTGGTGATCATTTTGTCATATATACAAATACTGAATCATTATATTGTACACCTGAAACTAATAATAATATATGCCAATTATATCTCAAAAAAATAAAATAAAGGCTTAGAGGGTCATATCAGTAGTATTTGGTACAAATGATATTCCAACCCTGGATGTCCGAGTTCTTCTCCCTGCAATGTTACCACTCTTAACATCTTATATCCACAGAGAGACACCTAAGTTACTGATCACTTTCCAAGGCATCAGCTCAACTAATCCTTGTGAGTCAAGTCATGAGGGCAGGTATCACTACACCCTGTAAAGAGGAGAAAACCAGCTCAGACCCATTAAGTGATTTATCTAAGGTCACATAGCTAATGAAGGACAAAACAAGAATTCAAACTTCTGGGCTTTTTCTAATCCACGATACTACAACTGTGATGTAAACATAAACTCAGCTTTGAATTTAAAACAAGTGCAGAAACTATACATTGTGTTCTATATAGAGCCAAAGAATAGTGTTTATCTAATAAAACACCCACTTCCTAAAAGGAGTTAAAATAGATGGCAAAAAGGAGCCATTTGTAATTGGACTTTAAAAAAAAAAAAAAAAAGGGAACCTGAGTGGCTCAGTCGTTAAGCAACTGCCTTCGGCTCAGGTCATGGTCCCAGGGTCCTGGAATGGAGTCCCACATCAGACTCTCTGCTCCGTGGGAAGCCTGCTTCTCCCTCTCCCACTCCACCTTGCTTGTGTTCCCTCTCTCACTGTCTCTGTCCAATAAACTCTTTAAAAAAAATTAAAATAAAAAAAAATCAAACATATTAGATGATCAGTAAATATCAATACTAACACATTGACTTACTATAAGTTTAAAACGATTTCTTCCACTTAAATAATTTTGAAACTGACTAGTTGCATTTGTTTCTTTGTACTATAGTCTTTCAAAATCCCAAGCCTGGGGGGGGGGGGGCCAGGTGGCTCAGATGGTTAAGCGTCTGCCTTCAGCTCGGGTCATGATCTCAGGGTCCTAGGGTCGAGTCCCACATCGAGCTCCTTGCTTAGCAAGGAGCCTGCTTCTCCCTCTCCCTCCCTCTCTCTGGCAAATAAAATCTTTACAAAATAAAATAAAATCCCAAGCTTATTATTTTCCCAGCATAATGCATGTACTAAATTTCTAAGATTTGTTTTTAAAATATACCTGATTCTATATACATAGTGCCCCTTTCACCTTGTCAATAGCTATAGTCAACTAGAAATAAGTTTCACCGTTTGCAAAAGATAAAATTGGCAACAAGACAGATATTTAGAAATCTGATACTGTATGCTCTATTTAGATCTTCATGAGGCTATTGTACAAAGCCCTGCCTCAAACTGTGTAGAACTTTCTATAAATGATTCACTTCTAAATTAGCTGCCCTGGGTCAGCGGTGGCAAGTCTTAAATAAGAGGTGAATCATCCTTTGTAGTCTTCCTTCTTCAGTACAACCACTTTTTTAGTGAGCAAAATAGGACAAAAATAATTTTATCCAAAAAAAGGAAATAGCAGATTTATATTTGTTAATCTACCAAATGACTTCCCACAGTAACCAAAAGAACATTTTCTTTTGCTAATGAAAGCTAACCAAAGCAACTATGTGTCCAAGAAAGTCAAAAATCTCAAAGCAATTCTTGAAACAAGTTTAAAAGGATAGGGAGAGGTTTTAGTCTTGCCTTTGTGGACATTACAGAAATACTAAACCGACTAAGATAAATCCAATGTGTATGGCTATATATGTCATCCTTTTCCACAATATTCTTCCAGTCAGAACTTTATCCTAGTCTAATAACGCTGCAAGGTTACATGCCAATTTTAAAGACATCATAAATCACTGCTATTCCCCTGGTCAGGTGCTGTCTCCAATTTTCCAGCTTTCTAAACATACTTTTCTTAAACGCCTCCTCTTATTTGACACTTAAAATGGAAAAGACTATAAAAAGACAGAGAGAGACTATAACAAGGAGACATTTTATATCTAAGAAAAATGTAGTAGGGTGGCTTGTGAAATATTATAGATTATATTAATAAAGAGATTTATGATTAAGCTTTCCAGTTTACCAAATATACAAATATAATTTATAAAAGATGGCCATATCTCAAAAGGGACCCTAATCAAAATTTTGAGATGTGTTTAGCAGAATGCTCATGTAGCAGTGTGTCCGTATTAACCCAGGCAGCAGACTTACAACCCTTACAATGAAATGGCTACAACACGTGGTATTTAAAAACCACCCAAATGGGGATGCCTGGCTGGTTCAGTCGGTAGAGCATGCAACTCTTGGTCTCGGGGTTGTGAGTTTGAGCCCTATGCTGGGTGCAGCTTACTTAAAAAAAAAAAAAAAAAAAAAAAAAATACTAAAAAACAAACCACCCAAATAAATCATGGAAAATTGGAAAGCAAGCATGGTAAACCAGGGAGGTGTCAAGTGGGAGGGACAGAGGAAGGGGGTCTATTCCTTACTATTTCCTAAAACAAATTCTGAAAGAGATGAGCACTTTAAGAAAAAAATTGGGCCATTTGAGAAGCTATAAACATCTTGAGAGAAAGACAAACTGATATTTATTCTAAACTAGGACACCTGGAAAGACAGGAAAACATACAAGGTGATAGCGTGAAAGGTGACAGAATAAAGTATACTACAGGGTTCCCTAGACGACAGGTGACAAAGGACTGGGGGGAAGGCAAACTCATCGACCACCTGAGACACTTAAATTGTTCATCAGCAAGTCTGAGAAACACTGAAGAAGAAAAAAAAAAAAAAAAAAACACTCCTATGGGGGGTGGGGCGGTGTGACAAAAAGAAGGGCAGTCCTGAATTTAGAGGAAGTGTATGTGTGAGAGTGCATGCGTGCATGTGCGTGGGTGGCTGGGTGTGCATGAAGATTCTTCTAGGCTCAGGTTGCTTAATCCTGAACCATCTCCCACCCCAGGGAGAGAGAGCCCCAAGAACAGAGACTGGGAAAAGGTGGAAAGGAGCTGCCAAGAACAGAATGATGCCACAGACTCAGACACATAGGCACAACCCTGGCTGGAGTAGTTTATTACTAGTTCCTGCCCCCTGCTCTAAGCAGCTTCTTCCCATCTCTGCTTGCCAAGATTACTGCCATTCCTGCCTATAAAACTCCTGGGACTGGAGCAGGCAGAGCAGTTAAAGAGGGGAGGAGAACCCAGCAGTGTCAGGAGGCTTCCTGAAGAAGCAGGCAGGCTACCCCGGGGTTCTATCCTCGACTCCCATGTATGCGTCACCCAGCCAGAGCCAGGACGAGGAGTACCAGCATTCCCTGGCTCCAGGCTTGGTGCTGACACTGCGCCCTCTCTCTCTGCTTCTATTTTTATAACCACACTATCCTCTCCCCACCCCCTCCCCAAATGCCTATAATTCAAAAACTTCCTTACTGCCCAGGAAACTGGTTTGTATATTGTTGGTGTTTAATTGGCAAATGTATGAAATTTACCTTTCTCTTCTTTCTCTTCTAGTAGGCAATTTGGTTACAATTAGGCAGACTCCAGGTCCCAGTTTACCACTGCTGTCCCAGAGTAATTTTTTTTTAAGTAGGCTGCATGCCCAGTGTGGGGCTTGATCTCAAGACTATGATCAAGAGTCTCATGCTACACCAAATAAGCCAGCCAGGCTCCCCCTACCACCCCATCAGAGTAATTCTTAATATCATCCCCATAACTCTCTGAAGTGTCTGGATTTGGAATATAAATTATCTGGCCACCTATTTATAATAGATCTTCTATTAAGCAGATCAAATAAGCATATTCCCATTTCAGAATGGAATGACTAAAGACAGCATGGGTTAAAAGGAAAAAGATAAGCTTGGATGTTGAAGAAAAGCAAGGGTAGAGTTCTTCCTCTATCCTTTAACATCTAAGTAATCTTCCCTAGAAGCTTCTTGGAAGCAAGTATCAGTGTCTAGGACTTCAGCACAATTAAGATCCTCGGAGACTTGAGTGTGCGGAGAGTTGAAAATGAGCTCTACATGTTCAGTGAGAGAAGAGGTAAAAATACAATTATATGATGACACAAATTCTGCCGCAGGTATTCTCTATGCCTAGAAAGAGGACACAAAGAAATATGGATATTATTAAAGAGTTATTTTTGGCACATGAGAAATAAACATTGACAAGTGCAACACAAAGCAATTCTAAATAAATTGGTATGTTTACTATTTCTCAACTGAGATCTTCAATTTTGTTGATTTAAATCATTTATTAGGTTTATACTAAACTTTATTGAAGTTTATTCTAAAATAAACCTCATCAGAAAGGTCCAGATTAGTTACTATAACACAGAAATCCACATGGAGATAACTTAGTTTGAAGATCACGAATAGGGATACACTTTTATATGTGTTTTCCTTATTTGGGGGGATTTGGCCAAGGGTAGGAGAATGAAAAATGTACTGATTTAGATGAGAAAAATTAAAAAATTACAAGAAGTATCCAAAAAGTTGTTAAAAAAAAAAAAATGCATCTTGTTTAAAGAAAAGAAGGATCGAGTCCTGCATCGGGCTCCCTGCTCCTTGGGAGCCTGCTTCTCCCTCTGCTTCTCCCTTTCTCTCTCTCTCCTCCTCTGTCTCTCATGAATAAATAAATAAAATCTTTAAAAAAAAAAAAAAGAAAAGAAGGAAAGCATATTGGGGCGCCTGAGTGGCTCAGTCGTTAAGCGTCTGCCTTTGGCTCAGGCCATGATCCCAGGGTCCTGGGATCGAGCCCCGCATCGGGCTCCCTGCTCCCCGGGAAGCCTGCTTCTCCCTCTCCCACTCCCCCTGTTTGTGTTCCCTCTCTCGCTGTGTCTATGTTAAATAAAATCTTTAAGGGCGCCTGGGTGGCTCAGTTGGTTAAGCGACTGCCTTCGGCTCAGGTCATGATCTCGGAGTCCCGGGATCGAGTCCCGCATCGGGCTCCCTGCTCAGCAGTGAGTCTGCTTCTCCCTCGGACCCTCCCCCCTCATGCTTTCTCTCTATCTCATTCTCTCTCTCAAATAAATAAAATCTTTAAAAAAAAATAAATAAATAAATAAAAATAAAATAAAATAAAATCTTTAAAAAAAATATTTATTGAACCACTGTTCTAGATACCTAACATGCTATCTCATCCAATTCTTACAACAAATCCCATAAGGCAGGTATTATTTGTACATTTTGCCAGTGAGAAAATTTAGGCTAGAAGGTGGCATTTCCAGGAGTCAAACCCAGGGCGTGCTACTCTACCCTGAAACCCACCCCCATCAGACAGACCCAAAAGCTTTTCTATCATGCCATCTTGACTGCCCATCTGTCACAGGACCCTGTGAACCTGTCAAATAGCCACAGCAACATGTGTTGCTTTGAGATATTATAAAAGCCTAAAATGTCACAAATTTAACCAACCACTCTTCACTCTGCACAATAGGCCTAATCTTACAATCCTGTAAGATTAATCCTAAAACTGAATGTATAAAACCAATTAGTCTTTCTGCTGGTTTTTCCCTTCTTGCTTTCTCTTTTTTTTTTTTTTTTCCTCTTACCACCTAACTTCACAGCGTAGGTCAAGTACTTAATCTCAAGCAACTGGTTATAAAGCAATGTTGCTGGCAGGCAGGGGTGATATTGGCCCTAATAAAACAATTTGAAATTTTGTGGAGGCTTTTTTGGTTGTTACAATGATTGTGTGACACCACTGATGTAGGGATACTGTATGAATTCTAACACAGAAGCCCAGCTCAGTTAAGAGCTGTTCGGCATTCCATATGATTTTCAAATGTCCTCCCAGACTTTCACACTGGGAAGAGGAAAACAAAAAGATTTAAGCCTAAACCCTAGCTGTGTTACAGATAAAGTATTTTTGGTTATCAATTTCCTGGATTGTAATGACCATGTAAATCAAGGAAAAGACCTGTTTGTGCAGAACTTTACCAAGAACTATTTATCATTTCAGAAAATCAAGTCACTCATGACAATGCCATTCGTGTTATATTTTATGCTGAAAATTCAAGTATCTGCTACTGCTACATTACAGTAATTCTACAAACATCTACAAATATTATTTATCCCTTATTTCTTTATACGTTACGTAAAGAAAGTCAACAACATTCAGTTGAATATTGTCTTATTCTTTAAATCCAAACTTATTCACTACAAATAGGTATAAGCACCTAACTGCTTCATTAGGTCTTCTAAGATACTTCTCCCCATGTTGAAATCCGTATTTGTTTCTAATATTAGAGTTAAGGGGCACCTGGGTGGTTCAGTCGGTTAAGCATCTGACACTCGACTTCAGCTCACTCAGGTCATGAGATCAAGCCCTGCATGGGGCTCCACACTTGGTGGGGCATCTGCTGGAGATTCTGTTTCTCTCCCCCTCTGCCCCTCCCCACCCCCTGCATGCACATGTGCATGCTCTCCCTAAAAATGAGTATTAGAGTTAAGGAATTTTTTTTTCAATTACACCTATAGGTAGGTAAATTTTTATTTCAGGGTAATAAACATGGTGTTACTTTGAGCCCAATAAGGTTAGGAACCACTTGTGTAAAAGGAAAAGGTATGGGCTTTGGGTCCAGACAAACCTAAGATCAAAGACATACCTTCAGGGGTACCCGGGTGGCTCGGTCCTTAGGGGTCTGCCTTCAGCTCAGGTCATGATCCCAGGGTCCTGGGATCGAGCCCCGCATCGGGCTCCCTGATCAGCGGGGAAACCTGCTTCTCCCTCTCCCACTCCCCCTGCTTGTGTTCCCTCTCTCGCTTTCTCTGCCAAATAAATAAAATCTTTAAAAAAAAAAAAAAAGGCATCCCTTTAGACTTCATGACTTGAATAATTTACTTTTGCTCTGAGCTCCAGCTGCCATTTTTAGTCATTTATAGGGCTTTGGGTAGGAGCTGCCATTTCTAATAGGATGGCATTAGTTAAATGGTAAGGGCAGATATTCAACAAAAATTCCCTTCTTAGTTCTCAAGATAGGTTTCCCTTTCCCAACTCACCTCCATATAAAGACAGGAAAATTAAGACAGGAAGGGGGAAGTATAATGAAAACCGGAGAAAGAGTAACAGGAATCATGACCAGCACCTAATACCTAGCCACACCCAGAACTGCTAGTATCAAATGTGAGAAGTTGCAAGAAGTTAAATTAAGATTCTGGACCTGGATCACCAAGGACATTGTGTTAATGCCAATCACAGAAACTACTACTATATTAATGCAGTATGTGGATATGTGAATTGGTTCAAGAATGGAAACAGAATTATCACTTCCTCAACCTTGCTACTGTGTATCCCTTTAAGGCCACATAAAGTTAACACTACAACTTAAGAACTTTTACAGATGGATATGATCTACAGGATCATCCTGGATTTTAGCCATTAAAAAAAAAAAGTTGAGGGGTGCCTAGCTGGCTCAGTCAGTAGAACAAGTGACTAGATCTCAGGGGTCATGAGTTCAAGCCCCATGCTGGGGGTAGAGTTTACTTAATAAAATGATAATAGTAAAAAAAAAAAAAAAAAGAGAGAGAATTGAAACTGTTCCTCTACATCGTGCTTCTGCTCACTGATGTATCTCAAGATTTGGAGCAGTGACTGGCAAAGTCATAATCAAAGTGTGTGTGTGTGTGTGTGTGTGTGTGTGTGTTTATTTGAGAGAGAGACAGCGAGAGAGGGAACACAAGCAGGGAGAGTGGGACAGGGAGGAGCAGGCTTCCCGCTGAGCAGGGAGCCCCATGCGGGGCTTGATCCCAGGACCCTGGGATCATGAACTGAGCCAAAGGCAGATGCTTAGTGACTGAGCCACCCAGATGCCCCATAATCAAAGTCTTCTAATGAGATTCAATAGGCCTAATACGTGTATCTTCTATTTTAAAACTATTATACTCTCTTGCTATAAATTCATAACATGTACAAATGATGAAAATATGTTTTTTATAGGATAAACACCTCTTATTAAAGGGCATCAACCTTTTCCCTAAGTACTTGGTTCTCTATACACATAGCAGGAAGAAATATCTCCCCAGGGGTTTCTTTTGAAGAATTAAAATTCTTGCTAGCATTCCAACGTAGGAAGGAGTCCATCTGGCTCTGCCAAGTGTATGGCTAGCAAGATTTATCTGGGATAAAGGGCCCCTAAATAGTTCTAGCCATATATTCAAAAGTTGTCGAAAGTCACCATTGCTTCACTGCACAGACAACATAGAAGAGGCTTTTCAAAATGGGCTAGATTCTATTCCAGGAGGAATACTGAAGCCATCCTAAAAGGTAAAAATTTACCTATTTTCCCTGTGGATTTCATTAGTTCAACCAGTAAAAATGTTATTTTTTTTAAAGAATTTGAGAGAGAGACACAGTGAGAGGAGGGAACACAAGCAGGGGGAGTGGGAGAGGGAGAAGCAGGCTTCCCGCCGAGCAGGGAACCTGATGCAGAGCCCAATCCCAGGACCCTGAGATCATGACCTGAGCCGAAAGCAGACACTTAACGACTGAGCCACCCAGGCGCCCCAACCAGTAAAAATTTTAACTATACTTTTGATATTGTCTCATGGGTGGAGGGGACTGGGAATCAAACCTCATCTGCTTAAGTCTTAAGATACAACTATCAATTTACAAGCAATACAATGACAGGATGATAAGCTACACTTCAGGGATGGAAGCAGCAAAATACACACTGAAAAACCACACAAAATAAATAATCTGGCTTCTTCAACAAATTCATTGGAAGGGAAAAAACAGAACGGAAGGAATCCATACATTAAAAAAAGACTCAAAAGACATTTAAAAGCAGCCAAAACTAGATTATGGTCTTTAGGAAAGCACATTTAGGCAATAAAATTTTCTTTTAAGGGATTAATCACCATAAGTCAGGATAGTGGTTACTTGTGGGGGACAGATGGAAGGAGGCATTTGGAAGGTTCTGAGTTGGCTGGCAAGGACTATCTTCTGACATGAGTGTGGTTACAAGGATGTTCAACTTGTACATTTGTTTTGGGGCGCCTGGGTGGCTCAGTAGGTTGAGCGTCTGCTTTCAGCTCAGGTCATGGTCCCGGGGTCCTGGGATCGAGCCCCGCATCAGGCTCCCTGCTCCGTGGGAAGCCTGCTTCTCCCTCTCCCACCTCCCCACTTGTGTTCCCTCTCTCACTGTGTCTCTGTCACATAAATAAAATTTTTTTTAAAAAGTACATTTTATGTGTTTTTATCTACTTGTTCTATATTTAATATTTTTTAAATGAGGAATAAAAAAATATTGGCAAGTGCTGATAATTTTTTTTAAAGATTTTATTTATTTATTTGAGAGAGAGAGAGAATGAGAGATAGAAAGCACGAGAGGGAAGAGGGTCAGAGGGAGAAGCAGACTCCCCGCTGAGCAGGGAGCCCGATGTGGGACTCGATCCCAGGACTGCAGGATCATGACCTGAGCTGAAGGCAGTCGTTTAACCAACTGAGCCACCCAGGCGCCCCGCAAGTGCTGATAATTGTTGAAGCTGGGCACCTGGGAGGTATCACACTATTTTCTTTTGCATGTATTTAAGTTTTCCATAATAAAAAGTTAAACATGAAAAAAAAAATTTACTTCATACTAACTGCTAGTACCTGCCTAGAGCAGCTCTCAATCTTACGGAAAGGACACACAGTAAATCAACAGTTATTCAGTCTGTAAGAGTTGTGGAAGCTCAGAGGAGAGGCAAGAAACCTTGAGGTGGGGGTGCAGATGGGGGAGGTGGGGGAAGCTCTGGGTAGTGACTCCTGAGTGTAAGTAAAAGTTCTTTAATTAAACAAGGAGGCTCTTAGACTGAGGTGGTTCTTTTTTTTTTTTTTTTCCAAAGATTTATTTGAGAGAGAGAGAGAGAGAGAGAGAGAGAGAGAGACAGGTGGGCAGAAGGAGAGGGAGAAGTAGGCACCCCCCCCCCGAGCAGAGAGCCCGATGCGGGGCTCCATCCCAGGACCCTGGGATCATGACCCGAGCCAAAGGCAGACGCTCAACTGACTGAGCCACCCAGGTGCCCCCTGAGGTGGTTCTAATACCTCAGCAGCCCATGTAAGCAAACCAAAATATAAACCTGTAAATGCCTCAGGGTTAAGAATACAAAACCTAGAGGGACGCCTGGGTGGCCCAGTCAGTTAAGCGTCTGCCTTAGATTCAGGTCATGATCTCAGCGTCCTGGGATCGAGTCCCGCATCGGGCTCCTTGCTTAGCAGGGGACCTGCTTCTCCCTCTACCTGCCATTTCCCCTACTTGTGTGCTCTCTTTCTGATAAATAAATAAAAATCTTTAAAAAAAAAAAAAAAGAATACAAAACCTAGAGATAACCAATTGCAGTGAACTAGGCTTTCCTAAATAATGCAAACAAATTTTCTTTGCTTTAGTTTCCACATCTCGTCTATAAAAACCTTGCCCCTAGTTCCTATCTGTGGAACACTTCTAATCACTTCTGGTTTGGCACTGTTCAATTCCAATCGATTTTGCTCAAATAACCCTTAGGATTTTTAATATACCTCAGTTCATCTTTTAACACAGTTAATAGCAAAGGAGAAGGGGAAAGATTCACAGGTACCAGGGAGAACAATGCATAAATATCAACGGCGGGGGCAGCGGTGTTGGGGGGGAGTGCCTTACTGGCTCAGTTGGTAGAGCATTCAACTCTTGATCTTGAGGTTGTGAGTTCAAGACCCATGCTAGGTGTAAAGCTTACTTAAAAAAAATGTCCTAAACAATAGCCAAACTGTGGAAAGAGCCAAGATGTCCATCGACAGATGAATGGATAAAAAAGATGTGGTGTGTGTATATATATACGTATGTGTGTGTATATATATATACATACATACACACACACACACACACAATGGAATGTTATGCAGCCATCAAAAGGAATGAGATCTTGCCATTTGCAACGATGTGGATGGAACTGGAGGGTGTTATGCTGAGTGAAATAAGTCAATCAAAGAAAGACATGTATCATATGACCTCACTGATATGAGGAATTCTTAATCTCAGGAAACAAACTGAGGGTTGCTGGAGTGGGGGTGGGGTGGGAGGGATGGGGTGGCTGGGTGATAGACATTGGGGAGGGTATGTGCTATGGTGAGCACTGTGAATTGTGCAAGACTGTTGAATCACAGATCTGTACCTCTGAAATAATGCAATATATGTTAAGGAAAAAAAAAAAAGGAGGAGAATGAAGGGGGGAAATCGGAGGGTGAGACGAACCATGAGAGATGATGGACTCTGAAAAACTGAGGGTTCTAGAGGGGAGGGGGTGGGGGATGGGTTAGCCTGGTGATGGGTATTGGAGAGGGCACGTTCTGCGTGGAGCACTGGGTGTTATGCACAAACAATGAATCATGGAATACTGCATCAAAAACTAATGATGTAATGTATGGTGATTAACAAAAAAACTTAAAGGAAAAAAAATGTGCTAAAAAAGTCATAGGGAACTGAAAATAGTTTGTCTGGACAGGCCAAGGAAGATATCTACCATTCCCCTAGTTAAAGTAGTCTTCAGAATACCTGTCATGCCCACAATCCTCTCCAACATGACTCCTTAACTACCACTCACCTGCCTTTGTTCCACATGCCCTACAGGCTGGACTAGAGATGAGCCCCTGATCCACAGGCTCACAGGTGCTGTCCCACCTGTTCTGTACCCAGACTTGCCAACACAGAGACTCACTCTCAGGGAGTCTGAATTTGAGACACAATGGGGTACAGAAAATAGAGCGGTAACAAAACAAAGACAGAGATGAGACAATAGAACCTTAAAGGAGCAAAATCAAAAGGATGAGAGGCATTAATCAGTCAAGAAGAGAAGTTAAGGGGGGAGAGGAGGAGAGAGAGAGAGGCTGAAATGATAAACAGACTTGCTCTTGGTTCTCCAAAGTCTAAAGCTACTGCTTTCACCTGGACAGCATGAATGATTCTACAGTTCTCCATGGAACATGGAGCAGAAGCTGTCCTGAGCTTCTTTACCTCCCTATACATCGTGATACAAACACATACATACATACAGATTGCCTAAGGTAATATGAGTGTTCCATCTCTCGCAATCTGCAAGAGCCTTTCATGTCCTCTCAGGATGGGAGCGGTGGGAGGGAGTGAGGGAAGGCAAAGAGACCAGCCATCAGCCTCTAATGTAGCAGGCTAGGAGAGTAGTTGGCCTCTGCCCAGGGGTTCAGACTTTACTCTAGGATTGTTCACATGCTAACTTCAGGGGATTTCCAGGAAATTTTTTTCCAAAAAAAAATCAACAGTTTTATTCATTTCTTATCTTTCTGATAGCAATGAGGTCTACAAGGCAGCTGCTTAGATTCTACCACTTCTCAAAATAAGTTATTGGTTTCTGTTTTGAGTTTTTCATCTAAAAATGAAGCTGATGCCCACGAGGGATAGTAACCATATATAATGATTGTAACATATTTAGAATTTATCAGATGGTACTGTACAATTCCAGAAAATATCCTATTCAACTTACAAAACAAACACTTATAAGACAAACATAGCAAATGAATGGTAAATTGTATCTCTACTTTATAAAACAGAAGTTAGGGATCATTCCTCTGCTGAAAAACGTTTGAGTTTTCATTGCTTACAGAATAAAATCTATACAGCTTCAAAAACATTTATAGTCTCACAATCTACATCTTCAGTTCCTACTGTAGCCACCATTTAGTTTTATTTATCAGACTTTGACGGAGCAGCTAAACCATCTAGCTACTCTAGAGACAAGATTTAAAAAAGTCCAAGCCCTCCCTCCCCCCAACCGTCCTGGGAGAGAGAGGAATAACTATTCAATTCAGTTTGCTAATGCTAGGTTAAAATCATGCAATAGTGGGTATTATACCTAATCTAGACTGATGGATTCACAAGGAAGGCTTCTTGTAGGAGGTGACAGTTGAGATTGGAGAGGTAAATAAGAGCTATTAGAAATGAGAACAGCATGGGGCCCTTAGGTGGCTCAGCCAGTTAAACATCCAACTTAATCTCAACTCAAGTTTTGATCTCAGGGTCATGAGTTTAAACCCTGTGCTGGGCTCCACACTGGGTGTGGAGCCTACTTAAAAAAAAAAAAAAAAAAAATGTGAATCATAGGAGAAAAGGCACAGAGAAATGAACAGTTAAATATTCTGGAATATAGGGGGGATGGTTAAGAGAGATTAGAGCAGCAGGCAAAAGACAGGACTCAAGAGGGAGGAATAAGAGACATTGTTCAGCTGGTGGGGGGTTATTTGTAAGTACTTTTGTCTGAATATTTGTGTTCCCCCTCCAAAATTCAAATGTTGAATCCCTATAAGGGATGGCATTATTAGGTAGGGCCTTTGGAAGTTGCTTAAGCCTTGAGGGTAGACCTTGTGAATGGGATTAGAGCCTTATCAGAGGTTCCAGAGAGATTACAGCACCTCTCCACCCTGTGGGCATACAGCAAGAAGGTGCCAACAATGAACTAGGAAGGGGGCCTCGCCAGAAGGCGGTCATGCACCAGCCTCTAGAACTGTGAGCAATAAATTTACGTTGTTGAAAAGCTACCCAGACAGTGATATTGTTATAGCAGCCAGCAAGGAATAAGACAGGGAGTAACTGAGAGCCCTGAAGGTTTCTAATAGGCATGATCAGACCATCAAAATATTAAAAAAAGATGGGCAAGATCAGAAAAATCATATTCTGGGTGCCTCTTTGGAGTCAGTATAGTAATAATCTAATAGTAACAACTGTCAACGCCCTCCAGCCAAGGACCAGCAGGATTTCTCACCTCTAGTTTATTGTTCCTTGCATCAGGGGAGACAGCATGCCGTGGGGAACCATGGAGGGGTCTTAGTAAGAGGATGCTAGGAAGGACTTGGGAGCACGTGCAAGGAAACATGGGTTTGCTCTGGATAGGGTGCCATCAGGAAGTGAGGCAATTCTAGAGCTATCTTAGTAAACCTATCTCTAAGGCGGGAGAAATTACCAAAGCTAAAGCTATGATTACTGAAGGAACAGCAGTCATTTGTATCAGTCATCTCATCTGGGGAGCAAGGGGGACACCTGGTCATTTTTGTGGTGTGAAAAACGTTCATGTTTTGGTTTCTGTCCGGACAGGATTAGAGTGGTGTGTTTTGTTAAGATTTTCAATTTTTTTTTTAAGATTTTATTTATTTGACAGAAAGAAACACACAGCGAGAGAGGGAACACAAGCAGGGGGAGTGTGAGAGGGAGAAGCAGACTTCCCGCCGAGCAGGGAGCCTGATGCGGGGTTCGATCCCAGGACTCTGGGATCATGACCTGAGCCAAAGGCAGACGCTTAACGACTGAGCCACCCAGGTGCCCAAGATTTTCAAGTTTTAAGTAATGTCTACACTCAGTGTGAGGCTTGAACTCACAACCCTGAGATCAAGAGTCACATGCTCTTCCGACTGAGCCAGCCAGGCACCCAAGATTTTCTTTTAAAGTAATCTTCACACACAATGTGGGGCTTGAACTTACAAGCTGAAGATCAAGAGTCATAGGCTCTTCCAATTGAGCCAGCCAGACTCCCCCAGGTAGTCTTACTTTTGACTTGTCCCATCAGTCACAGAATGCTCTTATCTGATTTTGATGTTCTTTGAAACCATTTATGCCCAAAAGGAGAAGCCAACTCCTACCAGTGAGTGTCAAGCCAGCTCCCAGATTGCAGGGGCTGCTCTTCTCACTCTTACACTCTTTCTATTCAGTTCTGTTGGGCTTGCTTCACAGTCCTCATAGCTCAATGCTAAAATTTACACTGGATTCCTAAATTCCTTCATTTGGTGTGTTTTTGTTGTTGTTCCTAGGAGGGACTGTATACAAGTCAGTGCACCTCATTTTGCTCTAGTCTTCCTGGATTTCCCATCTGTGAAGCAGAAAGACACAGTTCCACTTGCCAGTTATCCACATTGCTGGGAAATGATAAAGTCTGCAGTGCAGTTCATGTTCTCCAGAAGTGCCACATAAATACGGAATATTGACTTTCACAAGAGCTCAGCGCTGCTGCCAGCAACTTGAAAAGGAAGCCGTTTCTGGGAAGCTTTACAAGGCAGCTCCCCATACACTAGTTCAGCTAGGAAACGATTCTGCTTGTAAACAGAGCCCCCAACTTCATAATTTCTGGAATTTTTAGAGATGCAAGAATTGCACACAAATCAGTTTCCATACCCTTTTCGTGTCCATATTTCACCCTTACTCCCCACCCACTTCAAGGTAGGAGCGATGCTCCTCACGCCTACCTCCATCAAAAGCTAAGTCTTTCTTCACACCACAGCAGGAAAAGTTAACATCTACATAAGAGATCACTATTAAACTGGTACTAAAGCTGCATACTGAAGCTACAGGATTTTAACTACTGTGTGAAGATTCTTTTATTCAATGAATACTTGAGCTCCAATCACATTTTAGGTACGGTTCTAGGCCCTTTGGGGGCCTAAACAAAATAGACAAAATCCTTGCCTTTGTGGAGCTTATATTCTACTACATGGGAGAGGAAAAAGACAAATAAGTTAAATATACATAGGATGTGAGTATGCTATGGAGGAAAATTAAGTGAGGAGGGAAATTTTAAATGGGATGATCAGTACCAGCCTCACTGAGAAGGTGATATTTGAGCAGACTTAAAGAAGGTACAGCATTCTGCAGGAAAAGGCTCTGGTAAAGACAACAGCCGTTAAGGCTCCAGAGTTCAAGAAATAGCTAGGAGGCCAGACTGGCTGGAGCAGAAGGAATAAGGATATTAGAGAGGTAACAGGGCCTGTAGCCCATTGTAAGATTTTGGCTTTTGCTGGAAGTGAGATGGGGAGTTATCAGAGTTTTGATCAGAGAGAAGATATAGGATATGTCTCACTGGAGACAGCAACTTTTGAGTTTAGCTAGAAAAGAGAAATGGGGTAACAGCAGGAGACAGGGGCAAGTGAAAATGGAAGATTTGTTTTGTTGAGAGAAATCACAGCATAAATGTTATTTATAAACTGTTGTATATAAAGCTTGAAATTAAAATCACAATTCTCAAATTAAAATCTCATCTTCCCAAGAATACTGCTTTATTGGACTGCTTTATGTATTAAGAGGCTACATTTGCTTGACCCATTCAATGAACTATTATATATATACATGAACGAATACAACCAAGTCAAAGGAAATTTTTTTTTTTTTTAGATTTTATTCGTCAGAGAGCAAGCACGCACAAGCAAGGGGAGCGGCAGAGGGAGAAGCAGGCTCCCCACTGAGCAGGGAGCCCAATGCAGAACTCGATCCCAGGACGCTGGGATCATGACCTGAGCCCAAGGCAGACACTTAACCAACTGAGCCGCCCAGGCATCCCAATAATTAAATCTTTAAAGACACTGAGTTTTCATTTCCTGGACACGTGAGGTATCTAACTATAAAACTGATTTCCTTAAAAGCTTGTTCGAATTACCATTTTCTACAGTCTTTCCACATAAAAGATAACTAAGAAAACATGTCATGGCACAAACTACTGCCAAACAATCACAGTGGTCACATATTCAAAATGCCCCTTCAACAAATGTTACGACTGAAGCTCAAGAGTTTAATGATCAATTCCTTTGTATAACCTGAATATTTTGAAAGATGGTACTAAACTTTTTGTAAAAGTGTCCCTGCATTTACAAAAGTTAACTGCTCTTTTAGGCAAGATTTACTTTCTTTTTACTGAAATGCTCATTTAGTTGTTTAGAAAAAAATATCAGCTCAAAGGGATTTCTGTATAATTGGCCATCTGTTTCAAGGTAATGACCACAGGCTGCAAGTGATTCATAGCTTAGATTCATAGTTTCCTCCTTCAGGGACTTTGAAATAGGTGAAATTCAAATTAGTTTCACAACAGCATTTTTTTGAGGCAATATTTTTGCGGTGGGGTCTGAGGCTTTAATTGAAAAGACACTTTGTTTTAAAAAAAGTTTTCCTGGGGGCGTCTGGGTGACTCAGGGTCCCGGGATCGAGCCCCACAATGACTCCCTGCTCAGCGGGAAGCCTGTTTCTCCCTCTCCCACTCCCTGTGCTCTGCTCTCGCTATCTCTGTGTAAATAAATAAAACCTTAAAAAAAGGTTTCCTGGGTTTGTATTTGAAATTTGAATGCAGTTACCTAAAACCTCATAGCCACTATGTAATGGACTTGGAACCAGGAAACCTGCATTCAAATCCTGGCCCTGCCCCATACCAGCTCAGTGACTCTGGGCAAGCTGCTTAACTTCTTAGATCCTCACTTAGCTTTATAAAATGAAAAGAACCCCTACCTCAGTGCCAAGGGGGGGAATGGAACAACCACCCTGTAGACTTACTTACATGACTAGCACAGCCATGGGCACATTATGAACTCCCAGTAAATCTGCCACACCTGAAATCAGGTCAGGCCAAGTCCTTCCCTTCCTCCCCTCACCCTTAGTAAAGAAGGTTCAACTCCATTCAGAGCTATTTATAACCCTATAGCCACTGCTCTAGAAAAAAGACAGGAATTCTGAGCTAACAATCTATTGAATCTATTAAGAGGGGGAAATTGTTTTGTTCCCACTGACAGCTCCAAAGTTTATACCACAATTACCCTTGCTGGGGAAATGAAACGAGAAATGGGATCTCACCAGAGTGGTTTCAATAAATTACTTGTTTCAAAATTAACTATTGAGATACTTAAGACATACTATACTATGATGACAAATACTTTATCCTGGATATACTTAATTTTTTTTAAAGATTTTATTTATTCATTTGAGACACACAGATAGAAAGCATGAGCAGGGGGAGAAGCAGAGGGAGAGGGAGAAGCAGGCTCCCCACTGAGCCAGGAGCCCGAGGTGGGGCTTGATCCCAGGACTCTGGGATCATGACCTGAGCAAAGGCAGATGCTTAATCATCTGAGCCACCCAGGAGCCCCATACTTAACTATTCCTAATCCAAATGGAAAACTCGCGTTAATGTTATATGTGTAAGTATACTAGTATATATATTGGGAGTTACAAAAAATACATGACTTTGATATAGAAGGATTAAATTATCTCTGAATTTTATCTATTTCAGTGCATTGGAAACTGAAAACACTGACAGTGGTTGCCAAGCTATCACTGACACCCTGGAAAACTTGGGAAGCAATACAGAATAGAAGTTCATGGAATCTGGAGTCAGAAAATGAAAAAAACAAACACCTGGGTATAAACCCAGGCTCTGCTACTTATTATGTATAATTTTGCAAAAGTTTGTGAACCTCAAAGCCTGTTTCCTCTCTGAAGCAGTGATATCAACATTTTTCTTCCAGAATTAAGTGGATTGAATCAAGTCATGCACCTTGAGCTCAGAATAATGAGGAAGGCTATTAACGCAAAGCAACTAAATCTGGAGTCCCTGGTTATAGAAGAGATAAAGTTTTAAGTATGCTAACAAGCTCACTTAGCTTAGAAACCAGAAGATGCAAGTTTAAATAACACCCCAGATTTTTTTCTTGCTAATTGTGTGACCTTGGCCAAGCCCCAATCACTTTGTGCCTCGGCAACTCACTTAACTGCTAGGTATTGGTAATACTAGTTACAATTTGTTAAGTGTGGACCATGTACTATGCAATCTGATAAATTTATATATGAACTCCAGTCTTAATAACCCTTCAAGGTAGAAGTTCTCACCTGGATTGTTTTTTGTTTTGTTTTTCAAGATTCGTATTTTTAAGTAATCTCCACACTCAACGTGGGGCTTGAACTCACCACCCAGAGACCAAGAGTCACAGGCTCTACACCCTGAGCCAGGCAGGCACCCCCTTTCTTATCTTTTATACAGGGCTGAAAGTGAGGGAAGTTAAACTTGTTCAAGGCCACACAGCCAGTAAGTGGTAGAACCTGGACTCACATCCAGGCTTAGGTGTCTCCAAATCCTGTCCTTAGCTACCCAATGAACTACACGCCACCTGCTTCTCCTAGAAAAAAGGACATTATTCCCGTGAAAGCGCCTTTTGAGTTGAAATGTCCTATACGAACGCAAAACACTGTTACTACTCCAGGTCAATATAAATGATTCACAAAATGGGTTTGTGATTTGCCCCTTAGTGCCTGGGAACCCTGGAAGCACAAAAGGTTACACTTCAAGGTCTCTTTCATCTCCCCTGGGAATTCTGCCGCGACCTCAATTTTACTTGAGCAGACCTGATAAACATTAAAGAACAGAAATCCAAGTGCAGCTCTGTGCCATTCAAAGGCAGCTAGCTCTCTGCACTCCCTGGAGTCCAGGGCAACATCTCATGCTTTTCTTTGAGATGTGGACAAAATATTTCCTGAGGCTAACTTCTCTTGCATCTGCAGTTCGCTCAGGTAAGCATAAAGTAGTCCCATAAATACCCACATAAACTAGTGCTTTCAACATCACGCCCATAGCAAACTTCAGTTCCAAGCACGCATGCAGTCAATCTACTTAATGCGAAGTTCAGCCCCTTTTAAAGGATAGGGTGTAAAATTGAGAGCCGATTTTCCCTCTGAAAGTTTTGTTAACTAATCCCATGGAGTTAGCTGTAATTCTCTTCCTCTATGCACCCTTGGTATAATCAGCTTCTTGGGAATACCACCAAAGGGACTCTGGTGTTTGGCGCTAGACAAGACACCTGAGGGGCTAAGTGGACCTCAGTTAGCTATCACCTGGCAGGAACTTTTCTCAACCTTCCTTAATCTGCGAGATGCTCCGCGTGACCCTCTCCCCCCAGCAGAGGAAGGAGAGTAAAGTCCAGATGAAGTGGAGGGTGTTAACTTGCTCAGTCAGATCTCCACTCTGGGGAGGCGCTTAAACCCGGAACGGCTAACTCCGGGACACGTAAAGCATACTCATTTGCATGAGGAAGAAAGGTCGCCCCCAGCTTCCCAGAAGCCAGGGGCCTGGGGAACACGACTTTCTCGGGTCCCGGACTTACCTTTTCCCTGCTCACTTCGCCCGGGACGCTGTAGGCGGACTCCGCGCTGCATCCGACCTGGGGCTCAGCGCCGCAGCGCCCTTCCAGCCCGAGCCAATTTGGGCCGGCTCGGCACGTGGGAGAGGCGGGGGGCGCGCGGGAGGAGGGGGCGGCCGCGCACGCCAGCCTGAGCCTGAGCACCTAGCCCTTACCTCAGACGCCGAGATCTCAAACACTCCCGCGATTTTGGCGTAGAGCTCCCGGATGCTGGTGAAATCCTCCACTCGGCCCGTGGGGCTGCCGTGGGCCAGCTGCGTGTGGAAAACCAGCTTGCGTGTGGGAGGCGGGGGGTCCGGGAGAATGCCGCCGCCCGCGCCCACCGGCTCGACCTTCACCAGCTGGGCGGCCTCCTTGGACTTGGCTTTCACCTTTCTCCGAAACCCCTGGAGCATCTTGCCTGGGCCCACCTGCGCTGCTGACCGCCTCCTCTCCGGCTGGATGTCGCGGACTTTGCGCTCGGGCCCCGGGGCTGCGCTCAGGTAAAAGCCGCCGCTGGGCCAATGGCAGAGGTGCTTCCGCCTGGCGGCGCCGGGTCAGGAGCCCCCTCCTCCGCCGCGAGAAGAGGCACCTGGACCGCAGCGGCCACCTGCCCTCCCTCCGGGCAGATCTGGGGAGAAAAAGAGTTGGGCCCGTTCCTGCATCTAATATCCCCGCCTTTAAAAAAAAAAAAAAAAAAAGGTTCGATTTCCGTAAAAGCCTTGAGATGCTGAAGCTACAGAACAACACGTCTTAGAATACAAACACAGTGACCTTTCTGGTGCTTTTCACGAATCCGAGGTAGGCACTCACACAGGATTGGGATTTAAGTAGAAATCAACCTTCATCGGCCTTCTCGGCGCCCCACACCCTGCACGGCGGACTTGGAAGGGAAAGTTTTGAGATTGGTGCCACGTTCAATTCATAGTCAAACGCTCCAGCCGGCCCTCAGCGCCTCTCAGTAACCCTTTTTACTCCCCGCCGCCCCGGGCAGTTTTCTCTCCCAAATGTTCAGCGCTCTCCCCAAGTCATGCGCCCTTCTTGGTCTCTGCAGGGGACCCTGCCGCTTATTCTACAGAGAAAATTGGAGCCATTCTGTTCAATGTGTGAGCTCCCTCAATTTCCCATTCTACTGTATAACTTCACCCACTTCCCATCTCCCAACTCCGAAGAAATCTCTTTTTATTTGACCCTTGCCCTGATCTCTCCACTTTTCTAGGATCTTTTTTTTTTCAATTCCAGTGTAATTAACGTATAGTGCTATATTTCAGGTGTACAACATCGTGATTGAACGATTCTTAGAATCTCTATTTTTAAGCTACACGTTGACTCTTGTCCTTCTCCCCATCTTGGTGCCACTCACTGGTGGTCCGAAGCCCAAAATCTTTTACACTGTTTTCAAGTCCCACCTTTGCAGTGGCCTCCAGCTACATCTTCACAACCAAGGAAAAATAATCTTGACTTATAGGCTGCTTTTCCTCACTTCCCCCTTCGCTCTTAGGCTCACTGTGATCAGACTTTGCCCCCACTCCACTGAAATTGCTTGTACGCTGATCACTTCTTAATCATCAGATACAATTAACTCTTTTCAGTCTTTATCTTACTTGACCTTTTAGAGTATCTGACGGCATTGACCATTTCATTCGTAAAACATGCCTCTGTTTTGATGTACCTCTCTCCCTTTGCTAACTGCTACTTTCCAGGAACTGTTTTTTCTGAGGCTATTATTTTTCTTGGCCGTCTTTTCTGCATGCTCTCCCTGAATGACCACATCTGTTCTCTTGGTTTCAGTAGATGTTGTTGACCTCCAAATTTATATCTGCAGCTCAGTCTATCACAAAGAAAATGTACTGCAGGAAACTCAAAATGAGATTTTACAAACTCATCCTTTTCACTCAAAGCATTTTTTTTACTCCTGATTTCAGAAAATAGGATAATGTACTCTAATCCAAACCAGACATCTTTGAGTCATCATACCAAACTTTTTCCCCATCTCTCACATCAATTCAGTCCTGAAAATCCATGTTTCTCAAATTAAGGTTAGCAGATGTCCTGAGGGAGGAAGGGGATCTGTTAATTCTTTAGGATAATTTTAATATTTTCATTTTATGTTATATTCTTTGACTTAAAATTAGTATAAACCTATCCCAGTTCATATGGGCTTTAAAAATTAATATAAACATATCCTGGCTCATATTCCCTGAAAAGAGAATACTGCCACAGGATCTCAGAGCTTGAATTTGCCTTTGTGTTTATGATGGCTATAGGACCAAATAATATTTATTACTTTGTCTTGTGCTGAGAAAAAGATAGAGAAAACCTAATGTGTAAGTGATGCATTCCCATCAAGTGAAAGCCAAATAACTTTCACAAAATATCGTATGAATAAAAAGCTCACTGAGGTTTAATTAAAGAAAAGTAGGAAGAAAGGTGAGTCACCCTAGGGTATATGGCAGGTATATCTCTCAATATCCAAGCAGTGTGAAGGAAAACAAGAGGGTGTGAAATTAAGAAAAACTTCCAAGAATGCTTTTAAGCTGTGTCAAATAAAATATCAAACAGAGCAAAAGTATTGGCATAGGGTAGGAAGGTTGGATTCTACAGTCTTTCAATTCTGTTTAATTTCTAACTCCTATCTTTCTTTGCCTTGAGGCCTACATTAACTTCACCTTCATGTACAATCTCACTCAAGGAACCACTGTATTAGCCACAGTCCCAGAAGAAAACAGATGGTACACTCAAATTAAGAATATTTGGTGATGGTTTGACAAAGGGACTGGGCAGGTGGGGTTAAGATATACTCATAACACATAGTATGGTATCTTGGGGCCATTTCTATACCAAAGTCCAAAGCAGTGAGGAATTTAAAAGTTCTGTAAACAAAAACAACTTGAGAGGACCTGTGACATTTGTTTGAATGGCCTCTAGCCAGAGGCAATCTAGAAGAAAAGCAGCTAAGGAAATGAACAGCTTGACCCAATACTCATAGACCTGAGCAAAAGGAGCCCCTGCTCCAGCTCTCCTTCAGAGGCACAAAACCCTACAAAGTATGGAGTCCACAGAGTCAAGGGGCCGTGGCCACCCAGAACTCATGCTGTCCCTTCTAAACCATGGTCTAGATACCCAGGACCCTGGATTTCCCTGCCAAAGTGGCCCCAAGTCACCTTCCAGAAACTGTATAGGCTTTCCTAGGGTACAGCCAGCACTGCTGGTGGGCACAACCCTGTGCCTGAGGGTAGTCAAGGAGCAGCTCTTTGCCAAGGAAAGTCAATGGGAGGGGGTGAAGCTGGGTAAGAATATAATAGGTAGACTGCAGGCAGAGACCCTTTTCTCCCCATGTTCTTACTTTCTAGTGTGGAACTCTGATGAACTGAGGAACTCTAAATTTGTACTTCACTTTCAGATCATTATGAAATATATTGGTTAAAAAAAGAAGGATGTTGAGGCACCTGGGTGGTGCAGTTAAGCATCCGACTCTCGGTTTCAGCCCAGGTCTTGATCTCTGGGTCATGAGATTGAGCCCCACGTAGGGCTCCACACTCAGCACAGAGTCAGCTTGAGATTCTCCCTCCCTCCCTCTCCCTGCCCTTTCTGATCGTTCTTTCTCTCTCTCTCTCTCAAATAAATGCCTTTTTTAGAAAAATAGAAGGATAGAACATATATTATTTGACAATTTGTTTTTTTTAAGCAATTAGTTTTCAATGGTTAAGATACGGTATCTGGGCCTCCATTTGTACTCTTGCCCTAGACCCCACAAATGTGCCTACCCTGACCTCATTCTCCTCCCTCCCTCAGATCACCTATTCAGAGTCAACACTAAACCAGATGCCGGAGGGAAGAAAGTCTCTGTTTATATAGCCCAGGCTGCAGATGCCACCAGGAAAAACTAAAAAAGATTAAAGTTGGTCTAGAGAGACTGGCACACCAGCCCACCTAATCCCTCACTTTCCTGAATTCCTAAAGTACAATCTAATGTTCTAGAAATAGTTCTTTACAAGAGAGTTTTGTATTTGCATATATGCTGACTTTTTTCACATATGGTAAATTGTCTACCTACCACACAGTTCCTTGATGGTAGAAACCATGTTTCATATTCCTCTTTAGTATCCTCTCCAGATTCTCACATATTGTTATGTATATAACAGATAATCAGTATGACTGATAAAATAAATTGACTTTTCTTACTACCTAAAATAAATGAATTAACTTCAATTAATCGAAAGTATAAAGTTACATTTTACGGGGTGCCTGGGTGGCTCAGACAGCTAAGTGTCTGCCTTTGGCTCAGGTCATGATCCCAAGATCCTGGGATTGAACTCCATGTTGGGCTCCCTGCTCAGTGGGGAACCTGCTTCTCCCTCTCCCGCTGCTGCTCCCCCTGCTTGTGCTCTCTTGCTCTCTGTCAAGGAAATTTAAAAAATCTTAAAAATAAGTAAAGTCTGCACTTTACATCAAGGGTTACAGTCCAGGGGCGCCTGGGTGGCTTAGTTGGTTGGGCGGCTGCCTTCGGCTCAGGTCATGATCCTGGAGTCCCGGGATCGAGTCCCGCGTCGGGCTCCCTGCTCGACGGGGAGTCTGCTTCTCCCTCTGACCCTCTTCCCTCTTGTGCTCTCTGTCTCTCGTTCTCTCTCTCTCAGATAAGTAAATAAAATCTTTTAAAAAAAATAAAAATAAAAAAGGGTTACAGTCCAACCCATGTTATTGATCTACAGTATTTCCACTCAGTAGCATTTGGCGTTTCTAACAGCTTAAAAGTATCAACTCTAAAATCAAATATGAATGAATCATAAAAAATTCTTTTTTTTTAAAGATTTTATTTATTTATTCATGAGAGACAGAGAGAGAGAGAGGCAGAGGGAGAAACAGGCTCCCAAGGAGCAGGGAGCCCGATGCAGGACGTGATCCCAGGAGCCTGGGACCATGACCAGAGCCGAAGACGCTTAACCATCTGAGCCACCCAGGCGCCCGAATCATAAAAAATTCTAAGATTAAATTAATATAACCTTAAATGTCTGCCAAAAGCAATATTAACTTGTTTATAAGAAAACATGTAGTCATCAAATGAATCATAAGATAAATTTACTGGGGCGCCTGGGTGGCTCATTCGGTTAAGTGACTGCCTTCAGCTCAGGTCATGATTCCAGGGTCCTGGAATCGAGCCCCGCATCGGGCTCCCTGCTCAGCGGGGAGCCTGCTTCTCCCTCTCCTATTCCCTCTGCTTGTGTTCCCTCTCTCGCTGTGTTTCTGTCAAATAAATAAATAAAATCTTAAAAAAAACAACTAAAAAAAGATAAATTTACTAATTTGTTTTGCTCAGCAAATATAGCCTCTAATTATAACATGTAAGACAAGGTATGCTGAAGAAACATACACTGTCCACCCCTCCCCCCAACAATTTCCCCTCCCCCTTCTAGTTATATATGTATCCAGTAAGCAAATACTTGAGAGAAAATAAATGCGGGATTTGTCAAGCCATATGCAATTTTTCTTGGAACTGAAGATAGCATGCTTTATAGTTGCATGGCAACAATGAACAACTGAAGATAAGTGGGCAAGGAAATAACTCTTATTTAGCTGAAATTCAAGTAAATTTTGTTAGGAATAATTTAATAGAGAACTAGAAAGTGGGAAAAGGAAAGAGGTAAAGTGATATAGTGGGAAGAATAAAGTTAGTAATCAATAATAAATAAGTGTTCACTGAGCATCAACTGTGTGTCTGCCTTAATGCTCAGTATTCTTTCGTGAAGCTAAGTTCATCATATTTTTTCTAGTGATTATTTGTTGTTTCTCATACATTAACTTGGAGCTCACAACCTGGCTAAAGAAGTTAATGTGGGGCGCCTGGGTGGCTCAGTTGGTTAGGTGACTGCCTTCGGCTCAGGTCATGATCCCAGAGTCCCAGGATCGAGTCCCACATCGGGCTCCCGGCTCAGCGGGGAGCCTGCTTCTCCCTCTGACCTTCTCCCCTCTCATGCTGTCTCTCTCTCTCTCTCTCTCTCTCTCAAATAAATAAATAAAATCTTTAAAAAAAAAAAAGTTAATGTGAATTAAAACCTTAAGTAAACACAATATCCTGAGACCCACAGAATAAGACTTAGAGTTCAGATATACATATATTTCATTTCTCTCAGAGTCACTGCAAAACAGAAGGAAAGCAGTGCTCTACGTGAATATATGAAAGATAAATGCCTCAGGGATTCAGAGGAGGGAATTAATACCCTTAAAGGGGCTTCAAGGATATCAGTAGGACTAACTACAGTGGGTACTTAGTGTGCATTTGAATTATGAGTGAAGGAGGAGAGAGTTACCTAAAATGCAGATGTCCAGGCCCCATCCTAAGATATTCTGGTTCATCTGGGATGGGCTCCAACAATCCACATTTTCTCATGTCCACCCCCAGGTAATTCTCATACAGGTAGTCTACAGAGCATATTATATGAGTAGATGACATTAGACATTACAACTTGGAGGAGCTGGGCAACAGAAAGGAGTGTAGAGAAGGGTAAGGCCATTCTAGGTGGGTACTGAAATTCTTTCAGTAGGGTAGTATTTCCTATACATAATCAAACATAATTCTTTGAAGGTCTTCGTTTATCAACTTTTACTATTTTTCAGTAAGTTTTCCTTACACTAGTAAAATGATGAACGAGAATGTGCATTCGGGAGCTCAGTATTTTACATACGTTATATCATCAAGGGATACTTGGAAGAAGCCCTCAGGCATGGAGTCCAAATTACTCTGCATCACCAAGGTTATGGTAAATAAAACAGTGAAAAAGCAAGAACAGATGTGAATGGTAAGCTAATTTAACAAATTCTATAATAACATACATATGGAGGAGCTGCATGGATTTTAGCAGCCACATACAAAAGTCATATATTTTACTCATTTAAGAACTATACAAAACTGAAAATAGTAGGAGTAATTAGTTAACATACAAGCCTTTGAGGACTCTTTCAGAGTTCGGCAGATAATTTCCTTCATACAGAACCCAAAAGAGTAGATGGAGTAAAACATACTTTCAGTAAAAGCAATAACCTAAATAATCTTTTGAAAATAATTATTACAGTAATTTTAAGGTTGAGATAGTAAAGACAAAAAGATATAATTTCTCTAAGGAAAAATATCTCACCTAAGAGTTGAAGTTCTGGAGTAATTATGTTACATATCAAAAATACGAACGCTGCAATCCATTCGCTGGTGGAAAATGTGAAAGCACCTGAGAACACCTGAGAGTCATTAGCTGGTGATGAGACAATTGTCTCCAACTGTTCCATTTTAAATTTATACATGGAAGTGGTAGTTTCTCAAACATGGCCAAGCATTTTTCATTTTCCTTGGTTTTATTGGAAAAAATATACTAGTAAATATTATCCAAATATTTTTGCCACATTTGTTCATTAAAATTAGAACACTGCATTTAGGGCGCCTGGGTGGCTCAGTTGGTTAAGCGTCTGCCTTCAGCTCAGGTCATGATCCTGGAGTTCAGGGATCGAATCCCGCATCCGGCTCCCTGCTCAGCAGGGAGTCTGCTTCTCCCTCTGACCCTCCCCCCTCTCATGCTCTCTCTCAAATAAATAAATAAATCTTTAAAAAAAAAAACAAACACTGAATTTACCCAGAAAGTTTTTTAAGTTAAGAATTTTATCTGTAAACTAATCATTATAACCTCAGTCATTTAAAATAATAGAATTCAGGGTGCCTGGGTGGCTCAGTTGGTTAAGCGACTGCCTTCGGCTCAGGTCATGATCCTGGAGTCCCGGGATCGAGTCCCACATCGGGCTCCCTGCTCGGCGGGGAGTCTGCTTCTCCCTCTGACCCTCTTCCCTCTCGTGCTCGCTCGCTCGCTCTCATTCTCTCTCTCTCAAATAAATAAAATCTTTAAAAAAAATAAAATAATAGAATTCAGGTTTTGCTATAATTTTATAATAGAGACAGGGCTGAAGTTTATATCTGCCAAGCAGAGTGCAGAGAATGTTGATGAGCATGGCATAGATACAACCTAAAAAATCTGAATGGAATTTTTAAGCGGGCATCCTGCCTTCCACTTTCCTTTCAAAAGTCAAGTAAACAAATAAAAATAATATATGTTTTTAAAAAGGACAAAATCAGCCATAGGGGAATGTTCTACAGAGTTGGTATAATGTTCTATAGTTTCCACAACTGTTATAAATCAGGGAGGCTGTTCAGGTTACCAATTAAGTGCATGAGTTTTACATTAAGAGAACTGATTGAAGTCATCACGCTATTATACGATAATAGTCGACAATGATTTTGGGCAAATCTTTTCATCTCTCTTGGCTAATTTTTTTTTAAAGATTTTTATTTATTTGGCAAAGAGATAGAACAAGTAGGCAGAGAGGCAGGCAGAGGGAGAGGGAGAAGCAGGCTCCCCGCCGAGCAGGGAGCCCGATGCGGAACTCGATCCCAGGACCCATGGGACCATGACCTGAGCCGAAGGCAGATGCTTAACCGACTGAGCCACCCAGGCGCCCCTCTTGGCTAATTTTTCATGCTTAAAGATATTTATTTCTTACGGTAAATAAGAGGGTTACATGAAATAACATCTGCAGATGAAGTAACGTACTCAGCACGTAGTAAATAATTAAATATTAGTTATTATTAACTAACACAATAGATATTCATAATGAAAATGAATGACATACTGTAAGATCCTGTAGTATTTTCTGAATCAAATATGTGTTCTGTGTTTGATAACAGTTTTCATACAGCATATTTCATTGTACTCGGACTTTGAAAATAGGCTATCTGAATATGGTATATTTTAATTATTCGATATAATCAGAACATTTTATTCCAAACATTTTGGATTAAGGAAAAGTTGCTTTAAATTGTGAATATAAGTTATAAGAGAAATATTAAAAACACTTGCAATTCAATTCATTTTAAAGTATAATAATAGGAAATTTCACATTTGCTGATCACATTTTTATCTGCTCATTAAATCAAATCCTAAACTACATTTATTTAGCAAATGAGTATTTCAGGTTATAAACCATATGAGAAAGTAATCAAACAATCTATCTTTGTGATACATTGTATTTAATATTTAATTCAAAATGGTCTACTTCTGGAGCGCCTGACTGGCTCAACTGGAAGAGCCTGTGGTTGTGAGTTCAAGCTCCATGTTGGGTGTAGAGCTTACTTAAATATTTTTTAAAAACATAGTCTACTTCTTCCAAATTGCTTCTAGGACAAATAAACAATTTCTTCTGCTTCAAAACATTTTGCATTATCTGCTTTCTTGGACATGTATATTAAATAAAAATACTATATAAATTTTACAAAATGTCTACTATTTAAATTATTCAGCATAAATCCAATCCAACACTTATTGAGGAATTGTTTTGCATTAGACCTGACTTAAAGACTGGGGAAGAGGGCGCCTGGGTGGCTCAGTTGGTTAAGCGACTGCCTTCAGCTCAGGTCATGATCCTGGAGTCCCTGGATCGAGTCCCGCATCGGGCTCCCTGCTCAGCAGGGAGTCTGCTTCTCCCTCTGACCCTCCCCCCATCTCATGTGCTTTCTCTCTCATTCTCTCTGTCTCTCAAATAAATAAATAAAATCTTTAAAAAAAAAAAAAGACTGGGGAAGAAAAGTCAATTTCCAAGAAGACCCACTCTAGTGAGGAAGATTAACATAACTGTAAATTATACAAGGTGGAATATAATAAGGTCTGCCGGAAGGAAGAAGAATGAGGAAAAGATTGATTCTGATCAGGAATGTCTCACATCTGAGGTAGAGCTTGATTTTGACAGATGAAATTAGAATGATATAAGGAACATACAAGGAGAAAAACTCAGGGGCTTTCTTCCTACAGAGGCCAAACATAAGTAGATGTGAATGATATATCTTACAAACTTGTCCCTAGGGTTAGAGTTTGAACATATATAATTGAAAAAGCAGGTTTGTACCAGATTATATATTGTCTTGACTACCAGGAGGAAGTTGGAATTTTATTTTGTGAGCAACCGATAATAATCAATAATGTGGTTAATGCAGAACACCAGACCAGCAGTGAGGAAACCTAGTCTAAGCTCTATCACTAATGAGCTTGTGGGCATGTCATTTAACAGCTCTGGACACTAGTTTCCTCACTGGTTGTTTTGTTTGTTTGTTTGTTAAAGATTTTATTTATTTATTTGACAAAGAGAGAGATAGAGCAGGAACACAAGCAGGGGGAGTGGGAGAGGGAGAAGCAGGCTTCCCGCTGAGCAGGGAGCCTGATGCGGGGCTCGATTCCAGGACTCTGGGATCATGACCTGAGCCAAAGGCAAACGCTTCACGACTGAGCCGTGCAGACGCCCCTGTTTGTTTTAAACAGAACTGAGAGGGACGGAACCACCTGAGATTCTTTTAAGTATAAAAGTAATATAACTCTTAAAAAAATGATAAAATTCTATGATTCAGTATAACACTATGGGACTACTTTAACGTTTTAGCAGTCTGTATCAGTTAAAAGGTGAAAATGGATTATTCCTACTTAAATAGAACATTTAAAAATTTACCATTCTTGTGGTTATTAATATAAAAGATGATTCAGTTTTGCTGATGTGTTTCAAGTTTGTAACTGACACTTCTTTTCTGGGAATTAAATATATTCCCCCAAAGAAAGTTTATTCCATCCTTTGTCATTATAGCACTTTCTTCTCTGCCAGGATCTCAAAAGCTTTGAAAAGATCCAGAGTACCATAAAAATCCATGGCAAAATGTTTAGGCATAGTATCTGGCATTTTAAAAAATGCTAAATATTTTTTGACATTATTTTCTCCTTCCTTCCCATTTCTATTGTTAACTTTAACTCAAGCCCTCATAATCTCTTAACACAATCATTTTTGTCTTGTAACTCGTCTCATTTCTCCTATGCTGTATCTTCCTTATCCATCGCTATATCTCTACCTGTGAATGATCTTAGCAAACTTAAATCTAATTATGATACTTTCCTATTTAAAACCATTTATTTCTGGGGCGCCTGGGTGGCTCAGTTGGTTAAGCGACTGCCTTCTGCTCAGGTCATGATCCTGGAGTCCTGGGATCGAGTCCAACATCGGGCTCCCTGCTCGACGGGGAGTCTGCTTCTCCCTCTGACCCTCTTCCCTCTCGTGCTCTCTCTCATTCTCTCTCTCTCAAATAAATAAATAAAATCTTTAAAAAAAAAGTTTATTTCTTTTCTATTTCTAGTAGCAGTAGTTCTCAAAGTGTGGTCTCCAGACCAAGACTATCAGCATCACCCAGGAGGTTTTTATAAATGCACATTCTCAGGTCCCATCCCCAAACTACCACCCATGTTTTAACAAGCTCTCCAGGTGACTCTGATTCACCCTAAATTTGGGAACCACTGGCTTATAGGATAAAATACAACTACCCTAGGATAGCATACATCGATTGCCAGTTCCCCACGTATTCCCCTGCCTCTCCCAGATCAAAACCTATATTTTAGCCCTGTTAGAGCACTGGCAGATTCCTAACTACTACTGCCCTTTGTTCATGGTACTCTTAGAAAGCTCTTTCCCAACATGGCAGCCTGATAGCCCCCTTTTCAAAATTCAGCTCAAGGTTATATGGAATATTGTAGCAGGTATAGATTGATGGAGCCTTGGATAAATCCCAATATAAGAATCATAGGCAAACCCTTAGGATTTTGGAGTACAGGCATGCCCTCTGAGGTCAACAACCACTTTCTCTTTGAAGAGCAGCTCCTGACCTACTGACGGATGCTGGTAGATACTCATCCCCTGATCGTGGGACACCAAGCGATTACAAAACCTGAGCTACTCCTCATGCATTGAGTGTTACTTGGTCAACCAAGTCATAAAGTTGAAACATGTACTCTATTATTAAGGGAATTAATAGAATGATACATTCCATTACGTATAAATGACATGGCAAAGCCAAGTAAAGACTAGTTATAAAGGAGGAAAACACACAGGCCTGGATCTGCACAGTATGCTGGCACTAGCCAGAAATGGAAAGCTGCTGCATTACAACCTACTCGGGATGGCCCTGAAAGATGTGGTGAAGGGAAATCCCCCCAATGTGAAGAACTTTGGACAGTTTGCTTGATTGTCCACTTTGAATGGAAAGAAAATTGGTATCTGTTTGGCCACATTCCCTGAATTGCTCCAGCTGATAACGTAAATTGACAAAGAGCCTACAACCAGGACCCTAGTTGAATGAATTTATGGACTTGGGAGGAGCCTAAAGGCACAGGACCCCAGGCACTGCCTCAATACTATTGATCATTCTGGTGTGCTGCTTATCTGTTAGGCAACTCCTTTGTCAGAAGTTTACCTTTAAATCCTTAGTAAGAAGCACATTGGGAGAAGTAATTCACCGGCCCAAGGGCTTTGAAGGGAAGGAAGGAGCAATGGCCATCCAAGGACTATCAGTCTGTCTACATTTGTTTCCATCAACACCTCTTGACACCAAGGCTTTGCCCTGGTAACACTCTGCAGATATCAGTGTCTGCAACCCGGGCTGTTGCCTCCAATTTTGGGTGTAAAGCTGTGGGTAATGTCTATTACAAGGTAGTGCTGGAAAAAGACAAGAGCAGACTTAAGCTTTCCTCCAACAAATCCTCTCATCGTTGCCTCACCAGCCTGCCATCTATTAACCCTGACAAATGAGTTCGTTCAGCACAGCCTAAATCTCTATACAGTTCCTTCTGTTTCCAACTAGCTCTACATTTTCTCTAGGGCTGATTATCGGAGAGCTCTTGCTGCTTTCCTCTCCTGGCCAGGAAGTAGAAACCCACAAATCCTCATGAATTTAATGCCTGGCATATAGTTTGCTCTTAAATGTTTAATACTGAGTGAATAAATCCTGGCACTAAGGCCTGAAATAAGGATTCTAAGTCTACTTTCAAATGAAAAGATGCTATGACTAATAATAGCTAATATTTATTATTGAGCCAGATAGGTTATTTCTTTAAATGAGGTAATATATGTAATAAATGAAACAATTATGATTTCCTTGTGTGCTCTGAGTGGGAAACAAGAAGCATTCTTCTTTATAGTAATAACATATACTTTAAGTGCTCACTATGTGTGATAGTTAATTTTGTGTCGGCAGCTTGACTGGCTTAAGGGATGCCAACATAGTTAGTAAAACATTTTTCCTGGGTGTGTCTGTGAAGGAGTTTCTGGAAGAGATTAGCATTTGATTCAGTCAGCTAAATAAAGAGCTCTGCCCTCACCAGTGTGGGTGGGCACCATCCAATCTGTTGAGGGCAGCAAGGGAACAAAAGGCAAAGCTCTTAGCTGAGATGTCCATCTTTTCCTGCCCTGGGACATCAGAACTCTTGGTTCTAGAGCCTTCAGACTCCAGGTTTTAGACCAGCCCCTGGCTTCTCAGGCCTTTGGACTTGGACTGAATTATATCACTGGCTTTCCTGGTTCTTCTGCTTAATAAATCAATCAATCAATCATCTATCTACCCATCCATCTATCATATTGGTTCTGTTTCTCTGGAGAACCCTGGCTAAGGCACTATGTATGATTTACCTAACAAGGCTAATATCTTCCAAATATACTTAGTCAACTAATAAGTGCTCTTGATTGTTTTTTTTCTGGAGAAAAGAAGATTTTAGTTTTTCTGAAAAAAATATTTTCATAACTTTGGAAATTACACACACACACACACAACCACTTGATGCAATTTATTTATCTAATATTTCTAAACAACAGTTATCAGACAATTTCTTGGCTGCTGCTTTAGAGATATATGTATGTGGCCCATTCATTTCTCTCCCAGAAGCACACCATGAACTGAAATAGCAATAATAAAGAGGACACTTACCCAAAGATCTATGACCTCCAACAGCCTACAAGTAAAAACTATGTACAACCCCCTCAAACATCAAGATTACATTTAATGCTCACAAATGAAAACCATTGAATACAACAACTTGGGAAACATTTCCCTGCATTGTTTTTGTTGTCACTGATGATTACCATAAAATTAAGAAATGTGAAAATAGAATTCAGTCAGACACTCTAAATGGTATTTTATTTTCTCATATATAGTCCTGAAATGGTTGTGATGCTGGCAAAGAGAATGGAAGTTTTTAAAAGCCAATTTTAAATTCACTTTTTTGAAATTTAATTTTATTATGTTATGTTAATCACCATACATTACATCATTAGTTTTTGATGTAGTGTTCCATGATTCATTGTTTGCATATAACACCCAGTGCTCCATTCAACACATGCCCTCTTTTAAAGTTTAAAGCAAATTGAAGGGCACCTGGGTGGCTCAGTTGGTTAAGCGACTGCCTTCGGCTCAGGTCATGATCCTGGAGTCCCGGGATCGAGTCCCGGGATCGAGTCCCGCATCGGGCTCCCTGCTCGGCAGGGAGTCTGCTTCTCCCTCGGACCCTCCCCCCATCTCATGTGCTTTCTCTCTCATTCTCTCTGTCTCTCAAATAAATAAATAAAATCTTTAAAAAAAAATAAAGCAAATTGAAAAAAAAATTTAAGTAAAAGTGTGCTTCATTTATCTTCCCTTAAATCAGAGTAAAGCAACACATCAGAATTAAGCTCACTCAAATCTATTCTGAATATTCTAAATAAATTGAGAAATTTAAGACATTTCTGTTTCTTACTCAAATACCTCTCTATATGTAAGATTTTTATAATACGGTCTTTGGTTTATAGATTTAATTTTTTAAAATGTTACCAACTAATAAAATGAATTGCTAAAATAATGTATAAGCAGAATTCGAAGGAAATCTGAATGTTGTCATAGCTGATATGGGCCTTTAATATGGTAAATTTAATAGAAATTTATATTGCTACATATATACTTAAGTTCTGGGGGAAGGAAGGGAATGAACTCCACCACAGATTAATTGAAATAGTTGTCTTTTATGAGAATTTGTCTCATGACCAAGAAAAACAATATTTACTACTATTTCAACAATCAAATAATGAGTTAAAACTTTCCAGTCAGGGAGTGCCTGGGTGGCTCAGTCCACTAAGTGTCTGACTTCAGCTAGGGTCCTGGAATCCAGCCCCGTGTTGGGCTCCCTGCTCAGTGGGGAATCTGCTTCTCCTTCTCCCTCTGTTCCTCCTCCAGCTTGTGCTCTCTCTCTCACTCTCTCTCAAATAAATAACTAAAATCTTTAAAGAAAAAAAACAAACAAAAAACCTTTCAGTCAGTAGTTTAAAAGTGGATTTAATAAAAATAGGGGTGCCTGGCTGGCTCAGTCAGTAGGGCATGTGACTTGATCTCAGGGTTATGAATTTTTTTTTTCAAAGATTTCATTTATTTCTTTGTCAGAGAATGAGAGAGAGAGATCAGAGCACAAACAAGGGAAGCAGCAGGCAGAGGGAGAAGCAGACTCCCCACTGAGCAAGGAGCCCGATGCAGGGCTCCATCCCAGGACCCTGGGATCATGACCTGAGCCGAAGGCAAGCACTTAACCGACTGAGCCACTCAGGCAGGCGTCCCTCGGGGTTATGAATTTGAGCCCCACCTTGGGTGGGGAGCCTACTTATAAAAATAAAAATAAAAAAATAAAAGTGAATTTTGTAAAAATAAAAGGGAACTTAAACTATCTGACAAGTTTAAATTTTGGCAATCACTACATTTATATCCTTATCAGAATACCTATCTATGAGTGTTTTTCAAACTGTAGAGTTAGTTCACAAATGTAAATCATGAAATAAATGTAGTGGGATACAATCAGAAAAAAATTTAATGAACTGGAGTAAAATAGAAAATATCTAGGTCATTCCATCTAGGAAGGATAGGTGATGTTTTATGAAACTTTGTATATGTATATGAAATTATTTTCATAGGTCAAAACTCAGCTAATTTCATATTGCTATTTTTATAGATCAAAAAAATTGAATATAACTTCATATGGTTCAAACTGATATGTATAAACATTCATGCACAAATGTAAGCAATATATTCTTGCTGGCAAAGAGTAAAAAACAAAACAATACTATACATTACATAGCTCTAGAAAATAGCCTAATATTTGAGAATTTTTATTTCCTTTGAATTACAGAATAGTTTTACTTGTTTATGAAATTTTTGTGGTTTATTAACTTTTCATTTATTTATTTATTTATTTTTAAAGATTTTTAGTTATTCGGGGCGCCTGGGTGGCTCAGCCATTAAGCGTCTGCCTTCGGTTCAGGTCATGATCCCAGGGTCCTGGGATGGAGCCCCGCATGGGGCTCCCTGCTCCGCGGGAAGCCTGCTTCTCCTTCTCCCACTCCCCCTGCTTGTGTTCCCTCTCTCGCTGTCTCTCTCTGTCAAATAAATAAATAAAAATCTTAAAAAAAAAAAAAGATTTTTATTTATTTATTTATTGTGAGAGAGAGAATGGTAGAGAGCACGAGAGGGAAGAAGGTCAGAGGGAGAAGCAGACTCCCTGCCGAGCAGGGAGCCCAATGTGGGACTTGATTCTGGGACTCCAGGATCATGACCTGAGCCGAAGGCAGTTGCTCAACCAACTAAGCCACCCAGACACACGGTTTATTAACTTTTTTTTTAAAGATTTTATTTATTTATTAGAGAGAGAGAGAGTGAGAGCAGGAACACAAGCAGGGGGAGTGGGAGAAGGAGAAGCAGGCTTCCCACTGAGCAGGGAGCCTGATGCGGGGCTCCATCCCTGGGACCATGACCTGAGCAGAAGGCAGACACTTAACGACTGAGCCACCCAGGCACCCCAACTTTTTAAACTACGTT
The DNA here is from genome assembly GCF_003265705.2 of Callorhinus ursinus. Lineage (NCBI taxonomy): Eukaryota > Metazoa > Chordata > Mammalia > Carnivora > Otariidae > Callorhinus > Callorhinus ursinus. The sequence continues at coordinate 36,904,121 of NW_027397071.1, forward strand.
TTAATGTAGGTTGATATTTGAAAATGAATTCTAACAAGTTTATTAATAGATATTTTAAAGTTTCTAAACTTCTATGATTATTATTCCTAGTAACAACTTTGAGAAAAAAATAGGGTTAAGTGAGGAATAATTGAGAGGTGGGCAAACTAATTTTCTAATTTTGTTCCCTGTATCAATTTTTTAAAACCATATTAATCCTATAAATAGTTTAAATTTCAAAGCTTGATGAAACAATAACATTACCTAATTTAAATTCCCTGCATCATATACTGTGACTTGTTAGAATTATAAAAGGCATACATTATTCTTTTCCACCCTAACACTACTACTAGTACTAGTACTAAGATTAGTACCAGTACTTTATTCTTTTAGGAAATGTACAGGACCTTCTACAGTTGTCAATGATACAAATAAACTTCTCGCCCATGAGTTCAAACTAGATTCTAGTGAATTAAATTTATGGTACAATCACTTAAGGCAGTTTCATCTACAGGAAGATAGACCTCATCTAGTGTCATTGTCATCTAACAACAATCATCAGTATTACAATTAATACAATACTTTAAACAGGGGTAATTGTAAAACAAATTTATGGCTAAAAATATAGCATGTGCTCCTTAGAGAAAATGTTTTAAATTTGAAAATGAAGATGAAAGCAAGTAGTTACTCTGAATCCTACCATCTTGAGATCATCACTTTTAAATGTTTTGGTTTGTTTTCTTCCAGTCTCTTTTCTATAGATACATCATAATGTAAAAAAAATTAAGTAAAGGGCGCCTGGGTGGCTCAGTTGGTTAAGCGACTGCCTTCGGCTCAGGTCACGATCCTGGAGTCCCGGGATCGAGTCCCACATCGGGCTCCCTGCTCGGCAGGGAGTCTGCTTCTCCCTCTGACCCTCTTCCCTCTCGTGCTCTCTATCTCTCATTCTCTCTCTCTCTCAAATAAATAAATAAAATCTTTAAAAAAAAATTAAGTAAAAAAAATCCTAATTTTGAAAATTTGACTCCCTGTAAAATAAATAAATGGGCAATTTTTTTACTAGTTTCAGAGGTAGAATTTAGTGATTCATCAGGTGCATAGAACACCCAGTGCTCCTTACATCAAATGCCTTCCATAAATAAGCAATTTTAAAATAAAATTTAGAAGTCATCATTCTTTAATATTCCTTGTTAGGAATACAATATTTTCAAGTTACTGAAGACTTAGAAAGCATCTTATTTTACTTATTTATTTTTTTATTTTTAAGCAAGATCCATGCCCAACATGGGGCTTGAACTCATGACCCTGAGATCAAGAGTCACATGCTCTACCGACTGAGCCAACAAGGTGTCCCTCGAGATCATCTTATTTAAACTTTTAATTTTACCAATAAGAAAAAGCTAAGGCAGTGAGGTTAAACAACCTGACCAAGGTCACAAATGTTAGTTATTGGTAAAACCTGATGCCTAGTAGTATTCTTTCCAACCTCACTTTGCCTGCCTTCTTGCATGGGTCATATTTTAAATAGGTCACCCTATGTTTTTATGTACTTTAATTATTTCAGCTTATACTTCAGAAATAAGCAAAAACATTACTTATAAAAAAGAATGAAGATACATTGATCCTCTTTCTCCGAAGTCATTTGTTAAAACACATTATTAGGGCACCTGGGTGGTTCAGTTGGTTAAGCGACTACCTTCTGCTCAGGTCATGATCCCGGGGTCCTGGGATTGAGTCCCATATCAGGCTCCCCCTGCTCTGCGGAGAGCCTGTTTCTCCCTCTGCCTCTGCCTGCCACTTGCCCTGCTTGTGCACGCTCTATCTCTCTGTCAAATAAATAAATAAAAGGGCGCCTGGGTGGCTCAGATGGTTAAGCGTCTGCCTTCGGCTCAGGTCATGATCCCAGGATCCTGGGATCGAGTCCCACATCGGGCTCCCTGCTCCTTGGCAGCCTGCTTCTCCCTCTGCTTCTCTCTCTCTCTCTCTCTCTCTCCCCCCCTCTCTCCCTCTGTGTCTCATGAATAAATAAATAAAATCTTAAAAAAAATAAATAAAATCTTAAAAAAAAACAACACATTAGTAGTAGTTTAGGCATTCTGATAATTACACAAATATGAACAACTAAAAATATTAGAAGCAACATACCTATCACCCTTTCAAGAAACAATTTTTTTTTTAATCCATCAAAGTTTAAACTGTGTGAGGCTCAACTATGAGATAGCATGAAAAGTTATGCAGACCTACTCCCCAGTGAAACTGATGGAAAAAAAATTTAAACACTTATTTAAGATCTCTGGAAATGGTTCTAAAGGCATACAACAAATGAAGAAACATTTATTCAATAAAATCTATTAAAATTTGATAAGAATAGGGACAATCTGTGGTGTTTGGCCAAGATCTACTCCATCCTTCTCCTTTCTAGCTCAGTGAGATGGAAGCTCCACTAGAGACTGCCATAGCCAGGAATATCCCTATTTCTCCAATCTGAAGAGTTATAATCCACTCAGAGGATGATCTTCCTGGGAAGGGCAGGACCTCATCATCTCTCATCCTGCCCCAGCTACCTGTTGCTAGGCTAAATTCCAGTGAATGCGAGGAGAGTTGGGAGACTCCCTCTTCCACCACCATGCCCCCCCTTCTTGGGACAGAGGCTCTACCTTGGGGACAGCTCTGCTGAAAATATTGGAACTCTCAGTGCCCTTAAACTGGCCCAAGGGGCAGGGGCAGGTGTCCATGCTGGAAGAGACAAGCTAAAGAGACGTGGGGTTACTCCCAAATTACCCCCATCCCAGTATTCAGCTTCTAAAGCAGGGGTGTCACCTTCCCCCAAAAAGCATCATTGTTCTTACCCCTCCCCTACCACCCAGCACAGGTTTGCCAGAGAGACAAGAGGAAAGAGACAAATGGGCGGAGCCCTCCAGGGGTCAGAACACATCTGAAAGAAAATTTCAGAACTATCCCTTCAAAGGAGTCCTACTTTGACTTAATCGGTTTGCCAGCAATTTATGACCCAAAGGCATTGTTGAAAACAATAGAATATCAGTCAGCAATTAGTGTAATTTAACTGCTGGGTGTGGTCAGGGAAAGAGAGAGAACCTTGCCAAAAACAGTTATCCCAGGGTGACCGTGAGCATACCCAAGCCTTCATCCTCTTCATGAAGAGCAACATCAGAGGCTTTACTTTACGGGGGAAAAAGACTTGACTAAAATAATTCAGCCAGTCACCAAACAAGTAAATAACAAGTCCTAGAGGGGGGTGGGAACTAGTACCCAAGTTGTTATATTATCTAAAATGCCTAATATCCAACAACAACAACAGAAGCACAAGACATACAAAGAAATGGAAAATATGACCCATACATCAGGAAAAAAAGGCAAAGGAAACTGCCTCTGAAGAAACCAGATGTTGGATTAAACAGACAAAAACTTAGAAGAAGCCATTGTAAATAGGTTCAAAGAAACAACAAAAAAAAAGGGAAACCATGATTAAGTAAAGGAAGATATGATGACAATGTCTCATCAAATGAAAAGTATCAATAAAGAGAAATTATAAAAAAGAATCAAATGTAAATTCTAGAGCTGAAAGGACAGTAAGTGAAATGATAAATTTATTAGAGGGGTTCAACAGTAGATTTGAATTGGCAGAAAAAAGAATTACCAAACTTGAAGATAGATTGATGAGATTATGCAATCAAAAGAATTGAGAGGAAAAAAAAGAATGAAGAAAAATGAACAGAGCCTCAGAGAATAGTGGAATACCATTAAGCATACCTATATATGCAAAACTGGAGTACCAGAAGGAGAAGAAAGAAAGGAGCAGAAAAAATATTTGAAGAAATAATGGCTGGAAACTTCCCAAATTTATTGAAAAACATTAATCTAAATATCAACAAACTCAAAATAGGATAAGCACAGATATCCACAGACATGAGAATAAAAATGCTAAAAGACAAAGACAAGGAAATAATCTCAAAAATAATAAGAGATAAATGACTCATTATTCACAAAGGAACCCCAATAGGATTGGCTGACCTATAACCAGAAATAATGAGGCCAGAGACAGTGGAATAACATATGCAAAGTGCTCAAAGAAAAAAATCTGTCAACCAAGAATCTTGTATCTTGCAAGGCTATCTTTCAAAAATGAAGGCAAAATAAAGATATTCCCAGATAAACACAATCCAAATGAATTTGTTGATAGCAGACCCACCTTACAATAAATCTGTCAAAAATTCTTCAGGCTGAAAGCCAAGAGACCAGGTCAGTAAATTCAAATCCACATGAAGAAACAAAGAGCATTGGCAAAGGTAATTATCTAATTATAAAAGACAGTATAAATGTGTGTTTCTTCTTCTTAACTGATTTAAAAAGTAATTGTATAAAACAAGGTAAATGTGTTCTTGTGACTATAACATGCTATTATTTGCCAACAACAGTGCAAAGGAGGTGAGAAAAAGGATGTATTAGAGAAATTATAAATACTAAACCAGCCTTGCATACCTAGAATAAATCCCACTTGGTCATCATGTATACCCTTTTTAAACTTCATGAGAATAAACTTATATAACCCAGCAACTCATTTTTTTTTTTTTAATGCAAAGGGTTGTTTTTTTTTTTTTTTTAAGATTTTATTTATTTATTTGACAGAGAGAGACACAGTGAGAGCAGGAACACAAGCAGGGGGAGTGGGAGAGGGAGAAGCAGGCTTCCCGCAGAGCAGGGAGCCCGATGTGGGACTCGATCCCAGGACCCCGGGATCATGACCCGAGCCGAAGGCAGACGACCAACGACTGAGCCACCCAGGCGCCCACCCAGCAACTCATTTTTAAATAATACTAATGCCCCATTATCAGCTCAGGGTTCCAATTTTAACTTCTAAAAATCTCCTCCAAGGGCTCCTGGGTGGCTCAGTTGGTTAAGCGACTGCCTTTGGCTCAGGTCATGATCCTGGAGTCCCAGGATCGAGTCAGGCATCGGGCTCCCTGCTCAGCAGGGAGTCTGCTTTTCCCTCTGACCCTCCCCCCTCTCATGTGCTCTCTCTCTCTCATTCTCTCTCTCAAATAAATAAATAAAATCTTTAAAAAAAATAAAAATAAAAATGTCCTCCAAAATTTATGTATCAAATACTCTGGGAAAGGAGCATAAAGGGCGCCTGGGTGGCTCAGATGGTTAAGCGTCTGTTTTCAGCTCAGGTCATGATCCCAGGGTCCTGGGATCAAGTCCCACATCGGGCTTCCTGCTCCTTGGGAGCCTGCTTCTCGTTCTTTTATTTATTTTTTTCCAAAGATTTTAAGGGAGCCTGCTTCTCCCTCTGCCTCTCTCTCTCTCTCTGTCTCTCATGAATAAATAATTTAAAAAAAGTTAAAAAAAAAAAGAAAGGAGCATAAAATGTTATAACTATTCCTTTTTTTTTAAGTAGCCCCAGCACGGGGCTCAAACTCATGACCTTGAGATCAAGACCTGGGCTGAGATCAAGAGTTGGACACTTAACAACTGAGCCACCCAGGTGCCCCTAAAACTACTCCTATTGTGTAATTAAGCCTCTGAAGTTGGCTGTGCCCATTTTCAATTTTGCTTTTTTTTTTTTAAAGATTTATTTATTTATTTGAGAGAAAGAATGAGAGAGAGAGAACACATGAGAAGGGGGAGGGTCAGAGGGAGAAGCAGACTCCCTGCTGAGCAGGGAGCCCGATGCGGGACTCGATTTTGGGACTCCAGGATCATGACCTGAGCCGAAGGCGGTCGCTTAACCAACTGAGCCACCCAGGCGCCCTTCAATTTTGCTTTAATAAGTAAGGGAGTGTAATTTATAAAAACCACAGTACAATATAATTTCCCCATCTGAGAGGGTTGTTTCTGAAACCTTTGTGGAAGGGAAAGGATTAGCTGAGGAAGTTGTGGAAAATAATCGTTTTAGGCACAACCCTGAGAAGTTAGCTTTTAGGTTCACTAAAATTAAGATTGTATTAAATAAGGAGGGGGGCACCTGGGTAGCTCAGTCAGTTGAGCATCTGACTTTGGCTCAAGTCATGATCTCAGGGTCCTGGGGTCAAGCCCCAAATTGGGCTCTATGCTCAGTCAGGAGTCTGCTTCTCCCTCTCCCTTTCTCTCTGCCTCTCGCCCCAATTATGTTCTCTCTCTCTCTCTCTCAAAATCTTTTTAAAAAATGAGTAAAATAAATAAAAACAGAGACCAATAGCCTATTAATTAATGAGTAATAAATATGTGGTTTATCATTCCTTGCTCACTAGAAACGTTTCAGGATCTCCCACTCCCACTTCAAATTTGTTTTTGCTCTGTCAGGCCTACTAGGCACATTAAGAAGACAAGAAAAAAGCCTAACCTCATTCTAAATGTTTAATACTTTTCAGATCTTATGATTCTCAGTTAATCCTGTTTCTCCAACCCCTCCATACCCAGTCCTAGAGATGCAAAATATATAGTTGATTTAAAATATTGTGTAACTTTTAGGGGTGCCTGGGTGGCTCAGTCAGTTAAATGTCTGCCTTCGGCTCAGGTCATGATCTCGGGGTCCTGTGATTGAGCCCCAAATTGGGCTTTATGCTCAGCGGGGAGGCTGCTTCTCCCTCTCCCTCTGCCCCTCCCACTGCTCATGGTCTCTCTCTCAAATAAATAAATCATCTTAAAAAAACTCTTAATAGGGGCGCCTGGGTGGCTCAGTCGTTAAGCATCTGCCTTTGGCTCGGGTCATGATCCCAGGGTCCTGGGATCGAGCCCCGCATCGGGCTCCCCGCTCCGCGGGAAGCCTGCTTCTCCCTCTCCCACTCCCCCTGCTTGTGTTCCCTCTCTCACTGTGTCTCTCACTGTCGGATAAATAAAATCTTTAAAAAAAAAAAAAAAACCTCTTAATAAAAAAATAAAGTAAAATATTGTCTAACTTTTAACTTATTAAAAAATGTAAATGTTTCTCAAGCTCTTCTCTAATACAGAACCTATTATAACTGAATACTACTTTCTGTCCAGATTTTTCATATTTATCTCAGTGCCATCCCTTTAACAGAAACAGGAATGGAGTTCTTTGCCTCTGGTTTTATTTTCCATGTTTAAGGCTGTATCCAAAACTTCTTACTTTCCTCGTCCATTTACTTTACTCTCCCTTTCTTTATCCAACCTCCAGTTTCTTCTTTTTAAAATTATCTCTATAAGACAGGAGCCTGGCTAGCTTAGTCAGTAAAGCATGTGACTCTTGATCTTGGGATCATAAGTTGAGTCTCATGTGTGGCGTAGAGTTTACTTAAAATAAGAAAAAAAATTGAAAACAATTTTCTCATTAAGAATGGCTCAAGAACTGGGTGCCTGGGTGGCTCAGATGGTTGAGCGTCTGCCTTCGGCTCAGGTCATGATCCCAGGGTCTTGGGATCGAGTCCCGCATCGGGCTCCCTGCTCCTTGGGAGCCTGCTTCTCCCTCTGCCTCTCTCTCTCTCTCTCTCTGTCTCTAATGAATGGATAAATAAAATCTTAAAAAAAAAAAAAAAAGAATGGCTCAAGAACTGCATTCATACAAGCCAAATTTCTAAAAGCTACAGAGAAGATGTACCTATCAATTTTTAGTTTGGGAGAGATTACTATATTTGCAAATGATTGTAGAGCTTCTTTTTTTTTTTTTTAAAGATTTTATTTATTTATTTGAGAGAGAGAGAGAGAGAAAGAGAAACAGCATGAGAGGGGAGAGGGTCAGAGGGAGAAACAGGCTCCCCACTGAGCCGGGGGCCTGATGTGGGACTCGATCCCAGGATCCTGGGATCATGACCTGAGCCGAAGGCAGTCACTTAACCAACGGAGCCACCCAGGTGCCCTGATTGTAGAGCTTCTATATGTATTGTACTCATTACAAATTTTTCTCACTAAAATCTGCAGGGTTTTTTTCTTCCTTCCTCTTCCTCTTCTCAACACCTCTCACCTCTCTCTCTCTCTTTGTAATGATATAATATCATATATTTTGGATAGTAACTTTTTTACTTGGAAAAATATTAATTTAGTTTATATTATTTATCTAAAAGCTCAGATGTGGCCTTGAAGTATTTTGAGAATAACATTGGCATACATTTTTTTTTAAAGATTTTATTTATTTGACAGAGAGAGAGAGACAGCGAGAGAGGGAGCACAAGCAGGGGGAGTGGGAAAGGGAGAAGCAGGCTTCCCGCTGAGCAGGGAGCCCGATGTGGGGCTCGATCCCAGGACGCTGGGATCATGACCTGAGCTGAAGGCAGTTGCTTAACCGACTGAGCCACCCAGGCACCCTGGCATACCTTTTTTAAGTTAATGATGGATACATTTCAATTCTGAGCTCTTAATTCCCTTAAAAAAATAGCAGTTTTCACAATTAATCTTCCAAGTTTTCCAGTTAACACCATCAAATTATAGGTTCATATTCTACATGCTCATAAACGACTCAAAATATTTCAAATGTACTGAATTATACAGACTGCACAAAGAAGTAGGTAAGTGTACTTTAACAGAATTTGACCTAGTCTTGGAAATTTAACAACAGGGGACATCATAATATATAGGTAGGAACTGTTACTGAGAATAAGAAACAAGGTATCTCAGAATTCCCTTACAAGCTTACTTTTTAGCTACAGGAAAGTCACTTAGCATCTCTGGGTTTACTTCCTCATCTAGAAAATGTGATCTCTAAAATTCTCCCAGCTCCAAAACTTTTATGAATTTTATGAATTAAAAATGTCACAGAAAAAAAGAGAAATGATAAAAAGGTTGAAATATTCAACCTATAGAACTTGTCAATTCAAATAAATATTGATTAAGCTATAATTTAAAAGTAACAAATCACATTTCTTTCTATAATTCTCCATAAAGTGGGAATATATATATATATATAAGCCAGGTATGTAGGCAGTACACTACGTTACACATTGTTGGATAACTATTGTGTTATTAAATTATGGGTAATGTTTAACCTCAACTCTGTGAGGTTAATAGTCCTTAATATGAGGATAGAGTAATTACTTTTTTTTTTAAAGATTTATTTATTTGAGAGAGAGAGAGATTGAGAGATAGAAAGCACGAGAGGGAAGAGGGTCAGAGGGAGAAGCAAACTCCCTGCTGAGCAGGGAGCCCGATGTGGGACTCAATCCCGGGACTCCAGGATCATGACCTGAGCTGAAGGCAGTCGCTTAACCAACTGAGCCACCCAGGCGCCCTAGAGTAATTACTTCTAAGCCATTTACCAAGTCCAATCACATATATTAATATCATTTTATCCATCATAACTAGTCAAATTATAGGGTTTTTTTCTTAAAAAGTAAGCAAACAAAAGTATTTTCAATTCCTTGCCCCCAAGAAAGGCTAATAATAGGCACGAGTGATGAGCTAAAAGATAAAGGATCACAAACTCAGATGCTTTCAGAGGCAGCGAAGTAAATGAACTAAATGTGTGAAGTGGCTTTATATAACACATTTGAGATTGGTAGGTCAGTTGACAACACAACAGTGTACGCCTTGCTTAAAAACATCTTAATTATAAAGCATAAGCAATCTGGTTTTTCTTGTAGGAAAGATAAACATCTCTATCAGTTAGCTTACTGGCATCTCCAGTACTGCAAAACTATTTCAGGTATCCAAGTATGTGACTGAATTTATTTATTTATTTTTTTAAGTTTTTTTTTTTTTTTTAGAGAGCGAGCGAGAGAGAAACAGCATGAGAGGGGAGAAGGTCAGAGGGAGAAGCAGGCTCCCCGCTGAGCCGAGAGCCTGACGCAGGACTCAATCCCAGGATCCCAGGATCATGACCTGAGCCGAAGGCAGTCGCTTAACCAACTGAGCCACCCAGGCGCCCTGAATTTAAAGAGAACATTTTAAAATCAAAAGCACTAAATAAATAAGTAAATAAAATCAAAAGTACTTTCACAATTTACATAGATAAGGAAACTTTACACTCTTTTACATTAATTCAACACAACAAATAAAAATTGGGCACCAACTACATGCGAAGGCATTATCAGTATCCTTTAAGGCAAGAAAGATACTGGCATACTGTTTCTATATAGCAATGAAAATTAATTTTTTTACTACTAGAAGAATAATTCTGTACTTTAAAAAAATACTTTTTAATCCAAAGATTATCCATCCACCAAATCTATAAATCCTTTAACTTGGGAGAAAATGCTTAATCAAAAAAATTGCAATAAATGACAGTTTTTTTTTAAAGACTTTATTTATTTATATCAGAGAGAGCACATGAGAGGGGGGAGGGTCAGAGGGAGAAGCAGACTCCCTGCTGAGCAGGGAGCCCTATACAGGACTCGATCCTGGAACTCCAGGATCATGACCTGGGCCGAAAACAGTCGCTTAACCAACTGAGCCACCCAGGCGCCTGACAGTGGGTTTAATATAGAAATCATATCCACCACTCTTGACTGATGCTTTTCAGCTCTATCTCTTTAGACCTGTGAGAAAACTGTTGTGATGTTTATACTTCCCTAAGGAGTTTTAACTGTCATTGAGAGAACCACAATTATAAAGGGACTATTTATGAATTAGGTGGAATAGTAAGTATGATTAGCTGAATTCTCTGGCATTTTCAACATTTTTTTTTTTTAAGATTTTATTTTGAAGTAATCTCTATACCCAGCATGGGGCTCAAACTCATAACTCCAAGATCAAGTGCTGCATGCTCTACCAACTGAGCCAGCCAGGTTCCATTTGGAACTAAAGCATGTGATTATTCCCAGCAATTCTATTCTTAGATATATACCCAAGAAAATTGAAAAGTTATGTACAGAAAAACTTGTACAAAAATGTTCATAGCAGCATTATTCACAACAGCCAAAAAAAGGAGATAACCTAAATGCCCATCAGCTAATAAATGGATAAATAAAATGTGGTATCTCCATAGAATGGAACATTATTTGGCCATAAAAAAGGACAAGGTACTGATATATGATGCAACATGGATGTACCTTGAAAACATCATGTTAAGTGAAAGAAGCTAAGTGAAAAAAAGTCACATATTCTTTGATCCCATTTGTACTAGATGCCCAGAATAGACAAATATGTAGAGACAGAGAGTAGATTTGTATTTACCAGGCACTGAAGAATAGGACGTGAGTGCTGATGGATAGAGTTTCTTTTTCAGGTGATGAAAATGTTCTAGACTTAGTGGTTACATAACTCTGTGAATATACTAACCACTGAACTACATACTTTTAAAAAGGTAGTTTTATGGCATGTCAATTACAATGCAGTAAGGCTATAAAGTATGTGGTGATTACAACCTATTTACTGAATCACTAAAAGAACCCTTGTACTCTGCTAAAGGGTGATAGGATCCAGTTCACCTTGTACATATATCAATCGTCCTGAAAGCTACTTTTGAACCAAAAATTTTGTTTCAAGACATCACTCTTACTATGGTTAAAAAAAAAGGAAAACAAAATATTTTTTAAACGTAAATATATTTAAAAAATTAAAACACCTAAGAAATGCAGTCTATACATATGAAAAAGTAAAATATTTATATGCATAACAAGTAGTAGCAACATCATTCATAAGCAGCAGTTAGTGTTTATTTTCCCCATATTTTGGTTTAACACCATAGTGGTAGTTTATTCTTTTTAGGGAAATTGCATAAGATACATATAGCATATGATGAGTAAGTTATAGAAGACTGTGTAATTGGAAAATTAATTCTAAGTAACAATATTCCCTCTAAAAACACATTTATTATTAAACAAATTATTTTAAACTAATGGACAATAAAATGTGCCTATAATTTATTAAGTCCAAGATATATAGTCAACTTGCATAAAATTACATATGGCATTTTAAAAACAGCCTATTTCTAAAATATCAGTAATTCAGGCAATTGGGATTTCCACAGGAGATAAATTGCCATTAATTTCCTTTCTATGATGAAAAGGTTTGCCTTAAGAACATTACAACCATGTTAGTAGGAAATGCTATAGCATACTTTAAAAATCAAAACATATGCATTAGGATATTCTTTTATGGGTCCCAGCCCTATAGCAGCATTTCAGATGGAGATTTAAATCTAGTTAACCACATTTCCAAATGACTTGGGTTTTTATTTTCTAGAAATACATATCACATATGTAGGTTAGTTAAGAACTTAAATTTCCATTATAAATGAGAAACTATCATACTGATAATGTAAAGATAAAAGAAATAAAGTACTTGGATAGTCTAGTACTTTATTAGAAATATATCTACTAACTCCACAAAAACAAATTTTACATGTAAGCAAAATACTAAAAAATTTCTGATTTGGGAGAAATGAAATAAAATACAGTGAATGGTTGTTTCTTCATCTCTAACTGTAAAAATCCCTTTTGCCTATTTATTTGACCCGTCTCTATTCATGCAATTTAATGAATCCTCAAAATAATTTACACATCTTTATACAGAATTCACATCTACATCAGTAAACTGCCAGTCCTTTTATATTTTCAGTGCCTTATCAAAATATGGGTAACAAAGGTTTTCATTCTATGAGGCAGGAAGATGTTTCCTAAGTACTTCTTTGGATGATGAGGATATAGTATCTGGGAAGGACACGTCAAATTCTATTAGAAGGTCGCCACGCTGGTCAGGATTTTTTGGAAACGGCAGCCCATATCCAATAATTCTTCTCCTCATTCCAGGCTTCACAATATCATTTATTGACATAGGTATGGTTCTTCCATCCATTGTTGGCACATTAACTGAGCAGCCACACAATGCCTGAAATAGACCAAATAAAATTAACAAACTTCAGAACTTCAAAAACTCAACAACAACAAAAACTAGGTGTGAAGGATGAAACCACTAAGGCAAAATTTTAACCTCTAAAAGAATATCGATAATTGTAAGACTTTTTCCCTATTAAAAGATCCCTTTAGGACATGCATGATCAGACATACTACAAAAGAAAGAAAGGAGAAGGGGAAGGGAAGGAAAAGGAAAGAGAAAGGATGTCTTCCACATTGCCTTTAAATGAAATGGAATGTTCGAGGTTGCCATTACAATGTTCAAGATGCAGGGATGGAACTGGACAAGAAAAGAGGGAGAAATTTAGGAATGAGAGGAATAGAATAAGAGCAACTACCTACTCTTTGGAAGGAAAAATGTTAGGATAAGAAATACATTTATTGGTGGAGCACTGGGTATTATGCACAAACAATGAATCATGGAACACTACATTAAAAACTAATGATGTAATGTATGGTGATTAACATAACAATAAAAAATTTTTTAAAAAATCCTAGAGGAGAACACAAGCAGTAACCTCTAAAAAAAATAAATAAATAAATAAAAATAAAAATAATATATTTATTGGTTTAGTCAACAAATGTTTACTGAGTGTCTACTATATGCCACACATTCCTGCTAGATGCTGAGCTTAGGGACCATGAACACAGACCCCACCTCAGGGAATGCACAAGGAACTCAGAAGCAAACCGGTAATAATAATACAGTATAACATGAGCACAGAGGTGCAGAAGTCTGCAAGAGACAAAGGGCACCCAGCTTACCCTCCCCGCCTTTAGCTTCTGAGAGTACAGAATGCTTGAGCTAAACATTGGACCAGTAGCAGGTTTTGAGGCAGAGTGAGACACAACAGTGTTTCATTGATTAGAATTTAGACGATGACATAAATGTATGTATGATAATAACAGAGCAAACTTAGGAAATGCATAAACATTTATGGGTAGAAATCAGATTTAAAATGACCTTCATTTTAAGCTAAAAAGTCTGGACTTTATGGTAGATACTATGTGGGATCATTTAAGAATTTTAAGCAGGGAACTGACATGGCCATGTTTGCAGGATTATAATGCAATTTGAAAAATAGTGTCTAAAAATAGAACAAATAAGGACTCATATTAAAACAGTATGCTTATAAATTAATATCTTTTTGTTATATAATTATTACTCCAAATTAACAATTTTAGAAAAAATCTTATACATGGACTTCAGTTACAATGCATATCTCATAAACCATACCTATAAAAACTGTTAAGCCAGTATTAGGCTTCATAGTACATAATCTGGTTAGCACTTCAAGTTGGCATTTAAATTGCTAGTACAGGTAACTAAACTTAGAAAATATAATCTTATCCATAAAAGAGAGATAATAGTAGTACCACCTCTGGAGGGTTCTTATGAGAATTTAAAAAATAACGTATACTAAACATTTATTTTTTTATTTTTTTTAAAGATTTTATTTATTTATCTGACAGAGAGAGACACAGTGAGAGAAGGAACACAAGCAGGGAGAGTGGGAGAGGGAGAAGCAGGCCTCCCGCGGAGGAGGGAGCCCGATGCGGGGCTAGATCCCAGGACCCTGGGACCATGACCCGAGCCGAAGGCAGACGCCTAATGACTGAGCCACCCAGGTGCCCTATACTAAACATTTAATAAATATTAGCTATTATTTACATAAATTCCCTAAGATCGGATGCATAATTCTGTCTGGTTTCAGAATCCCAGGTCCTACTAACTTACCTCTCGTAAACTAATTTTAGCAGTGTAAATTATATTTGATCCATCCCTTTTAAATTTTGGGTGATCTTTATCTTTAATGATAAAAACAATGTCTGCTGGGATACTAGTTGGTGTTTCATCTCCTTCCCTTGGAAAAGTAATTTTGGTGCCTTCTTTCCACCCTTTTTTAATCTCAATGGTGAGAATTTTGTCCTCAGATCTATAACTCCTTCCATCAGGATTTAACCTTTTTCGAGAAATCTTCATCCGTTTGGTACAACCAGTATATATTTCTTCAAGTGATACTCTAAGTTCGTGAATAACTGGAGGATCTTGTTTGATGCGGGATGGCCCCACAGAATTTCTGTCTCTCGGATATCCATTCATGCTGAATCCAAAGGCACTAAAAGGATCTCCATCTACTTCCATTTCATCAGAATCTCTACCACCAGCCATCCGTCTTCCAAAGAAAATTTCAAAGGGGTTGGAACCTCCAAAAAATGCTGCAAATGTGGCATGAGGATCGCCATGAAAAGTGTACCGGAAGGTACCTCCTTGTCCATCAGTACCTCCTGCTCCTCCTTTCAACCCTAAGTGAACAGATAAACATGATTAGAAAAAAGCTTGCAACTCTTGAAAGTTAAACTTGCAAAAATTGTATTACTAATAAACTTTGGCCAACTTAGGTTACAATCTATTAATATTGGCCAGAAATGCCATTATCACTAAATGCAGAACAGCTACCTAATTTTTTTTTTTTGATGCAGTGTTCCATGATTCATTGTTTATTCATAACACCCAGTGCACCATGCAAAACGTGCCCTCCTCAATACCCATCACCAGGCTAACCCATCCCCCCACCCCCCAGCTACCTAATTTTTGACCATTCTATCCTAAGTTAAATTTTTAGCTTTCAAATTCTTCCTCCAAACCCCCATCTTTAGTGACAGTTAATTCCTGAATCTTTGTTCCACTGGTAAATAAGAAAATAAAACCGGGAACCTGTTATCTCATAAACTACTAGTTGGACAATCTGAAGTCTATAAATATAAGTTTTCAAAAGATGTCAATTGAAATAGGTCTTTGGTAATCAATGCAAAATGCATAACCTAAGTTTTTAAATGCCATTATAATCAGTGAGTATAATCAATAATATAAAATGCCATATTCATACTAACTAGCTTTATTTCAGTTCTTTTATTGTTTAAGAATTAATTAAAATAGAACTCTTTCTGTGGCAGAAAGATGATAATAGGACACCCAATGAAAAATGTTTTTTTAGACTCCAAATTATTATCCCTATTCTAGCTAACAAAATTATTTATCTAGGCATACCATCTGATAGCATTAATTTCAACAGCATGTAGAAAAAAGTCTAAAACCAAGTGCTGTAAACCCTCTTGACATGTAAGTCCTTTGGACTGGTTATTTCTGTCTACTGTGGACAACTTGCTTCAGACACCAAGATAGTGACCTTTTTACCCTGTTCTTTATTTTAAAGATTTTATTTATTTATTTGACAAAGAGAGACAGTGAGAGAGGGAACCCAAGCAAGGGGAGCGGGAGAGGGAGAAGGAGGCTTCCCGCAGAGCAGGGAGCCCAATGTGGGGCTCGATCCCAGGATCATGACCTGAGCCAAAGGCAGACACTTAATGACTAAGCCACCCAGGCACCCCGATCCTGTTCTTTAAGGTTCAACTAAGTAATATGTAGCTCACAAGGGATCACATATTTGAAGCAGCATTTTCCATTATATACCAAAGAAAGTTTCTATTAAAACCCACAAAACATTAGTACAGTGATCTTTTAAGGGATCAATACTGACAAGGATTTATATTGTTACAGTAGTAGCAAAGTTTTTGAATGAGCCTTATGGGCATTCCTGATGAAGGAAACAAGCAGGAAGAAAATCTAAAAATTTTAAAACTGTGATAAATCCAAGGGATTAAACTAAGAGATTCTAATATGTTCAAACAGTAATTTGAGGGCAGGAAATATATTTTATTCATTTTTGCATTGCTCATGTATACAGGGTGAAAATGATAGGGGCTCATATTTATTGAATAGAGAATGAACTAGTTCTTAAAGTCTATTTAAACTTTAAAAGGTGTCTTGAGTATCAGGATAGAGAAGAGGCAAAAGCAAAAGCAATATAAAGTATAATCACACATACACATATGAGACTTAATAATAAAAAATTATACTCAGCATGCTTTCAAAGAGACTTAGTTTTGCATGTTTTATTCTATTTGGCTTCTTCCATTAAAAGGTATACATATGTTCTTATTTCATCCAACAGTGTCAGCTGATGTTTACATTTTTACCTTCATCCATGAATAGAAATCTGGAGAGACCAAGAAAAGTCTAATAATCTGAAAACCGTCAAAATATGAATTGAATGATATATCCAAAGAGCAGTTAGGATATCCCTTATAGAAACAGAATGGCAGGTATAAGCAGAACAAGGATATTAACATGCAGCTCATACATACTTCTTTTTATAAATTTTAGTGGTACAGTTATAACTCCAAATGTTAAAAAAAAAAAAGCTAGAGACAGATTTTTATAAATGATAGGTTACATATATAACTCAAGGTCATGACCAGTGTGACTAAACAAATGCTTAAATTACTTTAATCGTTTCATCTTCCATCCCACAAATATAATAGAGCATAATAGTTTAACAGACAGTTAATAACATAAATTGAGTAAATTAGCTTGCCCAATCTAACTCTCTACAAGACAATATCTAAATGTTTGGACTCATAATAAATTCATGAAAAGAAGGAATAACATCTTAAGTTATTGTATTATGGGTTTGGCTTTTCCCTAAAACCTCTTCCCTCTGCCAAAAATGGTAACTCAATCAGGATTACAGAGCTCCTGAGAAGATTCACAGTCTGAAGCGGCATTTATCAAAGCTGACAAAAAGGCTCCAATGAAGCTTTGAGGTTTTCCTTGACACTAAACAGTCAAGTACATAGCTTAGATAAAGGACAAGGCTACTATATAAATGACTGCAAAAATCCTACCGAAACTCTCAACAGTATAACATGAATTATTATGCAAGTACTGCTTTGCCTAGCACTCGAATTGTAACAGGCATCTTATCAACTATACAGT
Source organism: Callorhinus ursinus (assembly GCF_003265705.2). Taxonomy (NCBI): domain Eukaryota; kingdom Metazoa; phylum Chordata; class Mammalia; order Carnivora; family Otariidae; genus Callorhinus; species Callorhinus ursinus. Next base: position 36,921,686 of record NW_027397071.1, read on the forward strand.
CAACTCTTTATTACATACATTTTGACTGCTTATGGAAAATTTTAATATTCAATTGGATTCCCTCTGCTCTCCAAAATGTTTTCTAGACACCATCATCACTTTGTGTGATCAAGGAATATGCTCTAGAATCAACATTTGCCTATGCTGTAGCAAGACTGCTATTATTTAAAACCAACCAACCAATTTGCAATCCAAAAACAAATATATGTTCGGTATACTATCTATAACCATGATTTCCAGTAGTTAAAGTGTGTCAAAAGAAGCAGCATTGGAGAAGAATTAGGATTTAAAAGAAAAAAATTACAGGACTTTAATAACTCACACTTTAAGGAGATCTGATATGTAAAAATCTAGATTTATAGCAAGACTTACAGAGTTACTAGCATAATGAGAACCTTTAAGCAGCTTTGACTCACAAAAATCCAACTTATTTTTAAAAATACATAGTAAATAAAAAGAGATCCAGTTGATTAAATATGGAAACTAAAGAACTGAAGAAGCAAGCTGGTATAGATTAATATACTAAACACAACTTTGATCATATAAATACTACCTTTCAGTATTTAAAGAAAGTTATTGGGTAAACTATAAATAAAAAAAAAGGCATAAGGAAAAAGAACTGTGGGAGTACTAGGTTACTGTAAGGATGTGTTACTAAAAGATTTTTTTTTGCAGTCTTTTAATACAAACTTTTGTTGACATCCACTGAACAATTCAGAACTAAACCTAAAACCTTCTGGGAGGGACAGGTTCAAAATCCAATTTTCAATTTACGTAGTTGTATTTTTTTGTTTTCAAATGATTCAACTATGGAGAACATTCCTCTCTTTTTAAAAATAGCTTTGCTTATTACACACTATAAAATTAACCCATTGCAAATATGTAATTCAGTGATCTCAATAAAGTTGTAGAGTTGTGCAGCCACCATCACAATCCAGTTATCAATCATTTCCATCAACCCAATGAGTTCTCTCTGTTTCTATCTGTAGCTAACCCCTGCTCCCACTTCTAGCACTAGGCAACCCACTGATCTGCTTTCTTTCTCTACAAATTTTATATAAATGGAATCACAGAATATGTAGCCTTTGACATCTGACTTCTTTTATTTAGCATAGTTTTTGAGGTTCATCCATGTTGCAGCATGTTTTATTATATCAATCCTTTTAATTGCTAAGTAGTATTCCAGCATGTACGTGTACGTGTGTGTGTGTGTGTGTGTGTGTGTGTGTGTGTGTGTGTACATATATGCCACATTTTGTTTATCCATTCACTTAATGATAGTACTTTTAAATTGTTCCCAGTTTGGGGCCATTGCAAATAATGCTGCTATGAATATTCACATACATGTCTTTTTGTGGACCTATGTTTTCATTTCTCTTTTATAGATTTCTATGAGTGGAACTGCTGGGTCATATGGTAAATTTAAAACATCTCTATTTTTATCCAAATTTTTTTAAACCAAGCCTTTAAAATTGTGGATATTAGAGATTTTCAAAACATGAATAAACTGGATCACTGGTTCTCTTACTTTCTAACTATATAAATTTAGCTTCTTCAACTCATACACTTCTCAGTTCATGGTTCCTGTTCCCATTGTCCCAGGCCTTGAAAGACAGTGTAATAACTGGAGGGGGGTAAGGAGTATATTACATAAATTACTAATAGCCCCACAGTCCTAAAATTCAGTATTTTGTTACTACTGGAGAAACACATTGGGTGATGGAACCAGCCCTGCAGGCATAAACTGATCAATGAACGGCAAAGAGAAAAAATGTTTTCCCATTTAAACAGTATACCTAAAAGGGATTTTTCCAAAGTATAAATGAGCTATTCTGAATAAAGAGCAAATAAACATAATGCTTTTTTGTAAAGAAAGAGTAATTTCTAAAACATAGTCAAATAGTTTTCATTTAACTATATTCTCAAGTAACTCATAATTAGAGAGTATTTCTGAATTTATTTCAATGCTTTAAAACACTTATTCTTCCCTATTACCTCTATTGCTTATATCAATTATCTGAATCAAGAACAAAAAAAAAGATTCAGGGTACACAGATGATATTGCTTTCATTTTTTAAAAATTCATTCACTGATAATGATCAGTAAAAGTCAACCTAGAGAAACATCACTCAAGAAAAACACTAATAAGAGGTAATGTTAAGCCAAGAAAAATGTATCATTTGATGACCTGAAAATTCTGAAGATAAATATCCTTAGAAAACACTGAATCCTATGGCTTAGTTATAAACAAACTTGAGCTAGCAGTGAGATATTGTTTAAGCAAGGGCTATCTGCTTTTACAGGGGAATGTTTGTGGATTTCTTTACAAAATCACAAATAACTTCTTTAGAAAGAGTATATTGTTTGTAGTATCTCAGAATCCTGCTTAGCTTTCAAGATGAACCAAATCATAGTATTTTGATTAGTAAGGCCATAAGGGACAGGCAGAATTGAACTGGTCATTGCTTGCCTTTTTCTATATTGACTTTGTAAGACCCTGACACTGCAGGTCCTCATCACACCAAAACCAAGAGCAGAAATTGCAATTTTTGGCAACTCAAATCAAAAAGAAAAACAAAACAAAGACAGGAAAAAAAAAAAAAAACCCTTTACACAATCACCCTGCTTATATAAGTTTAGTTTTTTTAACTCAAAATAAGCAGTTACTGCTTCACTGTATTTTAGCATATATCTGATTAGGAAAACTTTATGTTAAATGCAATAAAGGAGGCAAAGAAATAAAAAAGGTTTTCGTAACTACAATGATTTAAAAGAGGACATTTTGGGAGAAAAAAATTAATAATGAAGTAACTTAGTCCTGATTCAAAATGTTGAAAATCCCAGAATCTGTAGGAATTAAAGTGTTTTCGTTGTTGCTGTTAATTAGCAATTTAAAATAGTCCTACTTTATAGCTACATTTATATGGAAATGATGGACAAACTTAATTTAAAATACAGAACAATAAAGGGATAATCTTAATAACCCCCATTTACTGTACTCAACTAGTTTCTGATCTCACGATGAAAGAAAAGTATGGCAGGAAGAGCAAAGGGAAGTTGTCATGCTTTCCTCTATACCTAGGTAGTAAAATTTCTGAAGACATAATGTGACCTATAAGTAAATCAATAACTGTTCTAATGAGGTGGCCATTTTAGGTCAAAAACTGTATTTCTGAGATCTCATTTTCTTGGCACACAATTACTGTTTACAATTAAGCTAAAAACTTGTTCTGGTATTTTATGACATCAGGAAAATTCTTTCCTCTCTAGGCAGAATGCCAAAAACAACCAGAGCTAAATGCCTGGGCCTTCTGCTTCTCAGACAGACGATTCTATCTTGTTCAATCTAAATTAAATTGCTTATCAGAGAGGCAAAAAACTTGTTTTGTTTTTGTGAATAAAATATAAACTACCCAGAATTTGAACTGCCAATCTTAACATTTTAAATGAGTGAAGGACCTTTAGTGGTTCCGGCAGAAAATTCATTAGAAAACAAAACAGGTTGCATAATTTTGACACAATTCATTAATGGGTATGGGAATGTAATGTTTCTTTTCAAATATACAATGTTAACATTATAAATCTAATGGCAGAAGATATATATATTACAAAATGCCAAAATCAAAAAAAAGGCAAACAAGTACATTTCATTCACAGCTATGTAATAATATTCATTCAGATGATCAAAGATAAAATCTTATTTTTATCCATTATTTGTCTTTCTACTTTGATGTCTGAGAATTTAATTTAAAGATAACCAGAAGGCTGAAAGAGCAGGGAGGAAAAAGAGAGAGAGTGAGACAGAGCTGGAGAGACCAAAAGATATACACGGAATACTTACCTTCCTCCCCAAACTGATCATATATTTCTCTCTTTTTAGGATCACTCAATACTTCATAAGCTTCTGCGACCTCTTTAAATTTTTCCTCTGCTTGAGGAGATTTGTTCTTGTCCGGATGAAATTTGAGGGCTTGTTTTCGGTAAGCCTTTTTAATATCTTCATCCGAAGCTCCTTTTTCAATTCCCAAAATGCAATAATAGTCTTTCCCCATTTCGAATGCCTTGAAATGAACTTAGATTTCCCTTTGTGAAAGAAAACAGCGTCCCCAGTCTTAGCAGTACGATTCTAAGAAAAATAAACCAAGCTGGGTATTTTAAAAGTTAAAGCAAATCAGCAATTCAGCTTCGCTGTCTTAAGGCAGCAAGCAAACCGCGTCTCTGTATTTAATTCCTTCCCCAAAGGCTCACTTACAGATAAATATACACTACACAGGAGACAGCCTCCTTCTAGATCCTCCCATTTTCACTACGTGTCTCTGTACTTTCTAGAACAGCAAATGCTACAGGACGTCACTTCCCCAGCTGCCTCTAGTCAAAGTACTGAGCTAGGTTTTCTCCTCCTCCACGATTAACTATTCATTTTCCTTCTGGCTCTCCCATTTTTATTTCCTTTTTAAGAAGGGGAGTGGATTCAAAAACCAATATTTCAGCATAGCAGGTCATAACTACATATTTATTTACTCTATTGTAGGTGAAAAAACAAAAATAATTACAGCCATTAGGCATCCTATGTTAAAATAAATTAAAAGTATTATACAAATGAAGGTACCCTTGAACTTATTTCAGGTATTTTAATTTTAATTTCAAGTTATCCAAATGTAAGATACACAATACTAAAATCTGGTTTGTTTAAATTAAAATTTTCAGATAATTTGTGTCATTTTTAGAATTCCTGGGATCCAGCAATGCCAGGAAGTCAATATGCCAATTTCACATTGTAAAAGGCTACATATCATACACATCAAAAGCAATAAGGGACTCAAATATTATTTTAGCTAGTGGTTTTAACTAGTTTTTTGTAGTATACAAGAGTTAATAGTTCTGGCAAACTAAATATTTGTGAAAGCTTCATATCTGATCATTTTAGTTACTTCAGCAAAAACAGAATGAGATCCCACTACCCCCCCCCCACCTCCACCCAATTCCTAGGGTCACTATTTAAAGAATTTTTGTGCTGCAGGAAAGATAGAAGACAAGTATCAGGTTACAGACAGTAAATACTCATGTTTCTTATAAGACCTTGACTGGATCATCTTAAAATCTGGATATGCTATTTATGGGGCAGTGATATATGAGAAGTATTTTTTTCTTTTAAAAACACATTTCCCTAATTATAAATAGCAATACTCATTGCTGAAGATTTTGGAAAACACAGAAGGAAAAAAGAAGAAAAATGTATAAAATAAAAACCTCCCTATCATCCCACTTTAGGTAATCCCTGCTAAATGTTAGTGTATTTCCTTCTAGTCCTTTTTTTCTCATAGATACTTATGTTTATTTGTTGTAGTTTTGTATTTTTTTTGTTAACAAAGTTTATGTCCTATCATTTATATACCCTTTCAATGTCTGCTTATATATATATATATATATGATACTTATGAGAAAAATTTTCAATGTATATTACTCATCTTTTATCTCCTATATTGTCATGTTATATTTTCAAAAATGTTCCCATTTCTAATATGGAAAGATGGATTAATAAGAAAATGTGAAAAGAATTGCACAGAGCCCTATAAATACCTTAAATCTGTAAGCTTAAAAGAAAAACAGAACATGTAAAGGAAAAGTAAATGTACATATATGTTTAGAATATGATGAAAAGTTAATGATCACGTGTTAACCTTTAAAGATATGGGAACACCAACTCTATATGCCAAGCAGCTTTACATTCATGATTCAGCAATTCTTTCGGAACGTTCATCTTTGTACATTTGACAGCTAGGATTTCCTATTTTTCCAAAACTCTCCTTTAAAAATACTTTGGTTTTAGAAATGTATAGCATCTGTCTAGCCTATTTACAGGTTACAGAGGTTTGTCAGCTAGCTATTCAAGCAAATTTTTTAGTCCCACCAAGGAATACTCAATGTCAAAAGGTTGTCCATTCAAATCCAAAACAACTTGGGGAAAAATGCTAATATCCAAAGTCACCTTAAAACTCCTGCTTTAAAAAAAACTGCAAGTTAAAGTCCAGTGCAATGATCAGCATCTAGAGTAGGGTAAAAATATAATAAAAATCACCTTTTCTAGAATTAATTCCTCTTTTAAATATTTACTACCAAAGGAACACTGACATTACTATTTATGAAAAGTCTGAATTGTTCTGGTGGGTAATGCTGGGAGGAAAGAAAAAACAGATTCTTATCCAATTCAATCATTTTCAGGTAGCTAGAAATATTATCAGGACTTGACATATTAAAGGATTTTAGAACCCAAAGACTAGATCTTTCACATTTCCGAGAAGTGCATTACATATTAACAAATGGAAACAAATCTGACTTTCCACATATCAAGAGAAGGGTGATAAAGGATTTTCATACTTCTTCAAATATCATACACACAAAAAGAATCATAGAGCTAAATTTGAAAAGCAAGAATTCATCTCAACTTTGAAATTTCAAGTTAATAAAGGAAGCAATTATAATTTTAAATAATATAAAACAATCTAGCTAGGTTTTGATAAAATGAGTTGTATAAATGATTCTTTCAAACATTTGGGAACAATGCCAACAGACACAAGATAAAATGTTCAACATCACTGATCATCAGGGAAATGCAAATCAAAACCACAATGAGATACTACCTCACACCAGTCAGAATGGCTAATATCAAAAAGACAAGAAATAACAAATGTTGGTGAGGATGTGGAGAAAAGAGAACCCTTGTGCACTGTTGGTAGGAATGCATATTGGTTAGCCACTGTCGAAAATAGTATGGAGCTTCCTCAAATATTTAAAAATAGAAATACCACACAATCCAGTGATTCCACTACTGGGTATGTATTCAAAGGAAACAAGAACAGTAATTCAAAAAGATAGATGCACCCACATATTCATTACAGCATTATTTACAATACCCGAGATATGGAAGCAACCTAAGTATCCATTCATAGACAAGTGGATAAAGAAGATATTATATGCATGGAATGAATAAGTCACAGGGACGAAAGGTACCACATAGGGAATATAGTCAGTAGTATTATAACAGTGTTGTATGGTGACAGATGGTAGCTACACTTATGGTGAGCATAACATAACATATAGAGTTGCTGAATCACTATGTTGTACACCTGAAACTAATGCAATATTTGTATCAACTATACTTCAGTAAAGAAAATAAATATGGCAGCATCAGGAGGAACGGTTACGGGGATCAAGGCCAGCTCATACCCAGAGCCAGGGGAGCCTGACTACCCTTCCACTGTTTTAATGTCAAGTGAGCAGAAAAAAAGCAACATGGATCCCAGGAAACAAGGTAGGCCCAAGGAAAAAGGAAACAGTACGTTCAGGCTATGGAGGAAAAACATCCTTTTTTTTAAGAGCTAAAATTCACTGGGCACCTGGGTGGCTCAGTGGGTTAAGCATCCAACTCTTGATCTCAGCTCAGGTCTTGATCTCAGGATCGGGACTTCAGGCCCTATGTTGGGCTACATGCTGGGTATGGAGCCTACTTAAAAATAAAAAGTAATAATAAAAATAAAATAAAATCCACTACATTTTTATTTTAAAAGAATGAAAAACACTCAAGCAGAAGTTATTCCTAAAATGTGTAGATCTATACTACTCTCCTAGGATTATCTCTCAGAGCCTTTGAAAGGAGTGTGGCCCTACCCACACCTTGGTTTAGCTGCCAGAAGTGTGAGAATAAATTTCTGTTGTTTTAAGATGTCTCCTTTGTGACAATTTGTTTTAGCAGCCCTAGAGAACTGAGATATACAAAAAAGTATATGTGATGTAAATTGGCAGTTCAAAATGGGTAACAATAAAATAAACACCCGTTTATCCATTAAAAATAAATAATAAAAATAATTTTAAAAACCATTTGGGAACAACTCACAACCCTGTGATCAAAACCTGAGCTGAGATCAAGAGTCAGACACTTAACTGACTGAGCCGCCCAGGGGACCCTGGGAACAATTATTAAAAATGATTTTAAAATCTCTGTAAATACCACACCTGGAAAGTTGTCCCTAGAAATAATCCAAAGACAAAAAACTATTAAGTATACCAATATACTCATTGCAATTAGATGCAATAGAGTAGTGGATTGATATAATTATTAAACTACATAGTGCTTCAGAGAAATTTTGCTCTTATATTTACTTTTTCAGACTGAGCTGTGTCCTCTACTACTTAAGGGTTAAAAATCCATTACACAGTCACTTTACATTGTTTTTTTCATCTAAGTTTTTTTCATCTATGAGATAAGTGTAGGGTTTTTTGTTTTTTTTTTTTAACGGGGGTGTGTAACCAACTGTCATCCCTATAAATAATTATCATGAGGGACGCCTGGGTGACTCAGTCAATTGTCTACCTTCAGCTCAGGTCATGATCCTGGGGTCCTGGGATCAAGTCCCACATCAGGCTCCTTGCTCAGCAAAAGGCCTGCTTCTCTCTCTGCCTGCGGTTCCCCCTGCTTGTGCTCTCTCTCTCTCTCTCTCTCTCTCTGGCAAAATAAATAAATAAAATCTTTAAAAAAATAAAAAAATAATAATTATCATGACAAAAATAGTATGTAAAGGGAAAAGTAGTGGCAGTTTTTAGGGAAAATGGAGCTGAGAAGAGAACAAGCCTCATTTAATATTTTTAAAAGTACAAATAGGGGCATCTGAGTGGCTCAGTCGGTTAAGCATCTGCCTTTGGCTCAGGTCATGATCCCAGAGTCCAGGATTGAGTCCCACAATGGGCTCCCTGATCAGCGGGGAGTCCACTTCTCCCTCTCCCCCCTACTCGTGCTCTCTCTCTCAGATAGATGGAATCTTTAAAATAAAAAATTAAAAAAAAGTAAAAATAAAAGCAAAGCCAAAAAAACTACATAATAGTCTGTTTGAAATATTGTTTAAAAATCACATAAATCCTGAGGCGCCTGGCTGGCTCAGTCGTTAAGTGTCTGCCTTCAGCTCAGGTCATGATCCCAGAGTCCTGGGATGAAGCCCCGCATTGGGCTCCCCGCTCCTTGGGAAGCCTGCTTTCCCTCTCCCACTCCCCCTGCTTGTGTTCCCTCTTTCGCTGTGTCTCTGTCAAATAAATAAAATCTTTAAAAAAAAAAAATCACATAAATCCTGTTTATATGATTTTATAGGTATATATATGTGTGGCTGGCTCACTTGGCATGACGTGACTCTTGATCTTGGGGTCCTGAGTTTAAGCCCCATATTGGGTGTAGAGCTTACTTTAAAAATAAGTAAGTAAATAAATAATGAAAATTACAAAGAGATTTTCTCCTTAATGTTTACAGCTTACAAGCTTAAATTCTCATGCTGGGGTAGGGGTGATTCATCTCTAACTGAAGGTAAGTTACAATGTATTTTAAGAGATTTTAATTTTTTCAACCAAATCAGAAAACTTAAGTATGTTTATTAAAGTTGTTTTTTTTTAAACACAGTTTAACAGTTTTTGTGCCCAATAATATATGTGGAGGAAGTATGTCACTCTATCTTAGGGAGACATGGGCCAGAATTAAGTAAACATTCTAATGACTTTTTTTTTTCCAAAAACTTCAACAAAGCTTCCTTATTTGTGATATTATGCTTTCATAGTAATTATAGATAATTTTTACAGAAGTATGAGTCCTTTTTGATTAAATAATCACAGTTTAAAATATTATATATGTTTAGATCATGAGAGCTAAAAATAGCACTTTATCACACATAAAAAATCTTTAAAGTACATAAGTAGTCATTCAACTGATGCCTTCTTCACCTTCTACTTTGGCTTTATTAATAGACAACAAAAAAGTTTTTTTCCTCCAATTCACAAATCATTTCTCAGTTTATAATACATTAGTACGAAGAAAGCAGAATGCCTTCCAGAGTCTCAGAAGAAATCACTATTGAAATTCAGATCATCACTTAAATACTTAAAGACAGATGACTTCTAACATTTTACCAATGCTCCTGTTGGAAACTTTTTCTGTCAATATTTAATTCTTAAATGGGTATATTTAGTCCAGAAATTTCTCATCAAGTAATTAATTTTAGTAAGTTGTGACTTCCATTCCCCAGTACTTCTTATCCAAGAATAAACAAACCGAGGCTCTTTTACACCTTGTTCCCACAGTGCTTTAGATAGCTGAATCGTGGTTATAAAATTTGGTAGGGTGGCACCAGGGAATACTAATAGTGTAGTGGTTAAAAACACAGATTTTGGAGCCAGACTGCCTGGGTTAGAGTTCTGACAACACCACTTACTACCTGTGAGGTCTTTGACTTAATTTTTCTGTGCCTCAGTTTCCTCATCTGTCAAGTGGGATTAGCATTAATATTACTTCAAAGGGCTGATGTGAGGATTAAATGAGATAAATGTGTGATACACTTAAATGTGACTGGCACATAATGAGGACTATGAAAATGTTAGCTACTATTGTGATGACAATGATCTCATCATATGAAGTAGAACTTTTTTCTAGAAAAAAAATTACCATACCATAGGAATAATAAAATGTCCTTATTTACATTTACTTTTTTATATACATCCACACACAACAGCTGTCAAACTAAGAATAAATGGCTCTTTCCAAATAGCCCAGTTAATAATTGCTACTTACTCATCTTGACTCTGTTAAAATTTAAAATCATTAAACTTTCACATAAATAGCATTCATTGTATTTCAAATGCAAATCTCAAATACATTGACTATTTCAAACACAGTAATCAAAGACAGTGTGGTATTGCTGAAAGAACAGGCAAACAGACCAATAGAACAGAATAGAGAACCCAGAAATAGACACGTATAAATATGGTCAACTAATCTTTGACAAAAGAGCAAAGGCAATACAATGGAGAAAAAAATTGTCTTTTTAACAAATAGTGCTGAACACTGGACATCCACTTGCAAAGAAATGAATCTAGACACAGACCTTAAACCTTTCACAAGAATTAACTCAAAATGCCCTGAGGACCTAGTTGCAGCTGAGGACCCCGGCGTCAGGGCCAGGTTCGGGACCATGAGCTGGATTCCTTTCAAGACTGGGCAGCCCAGGGGCGCCTGGGTGGCTCAGTTGGTTAAGCGACTGCCTTCAGCTCAGGTCATGATCCTGGAGTCCCTGGATCGAGTCCCGCATCGGGCTCCCTGCTCGGCAGGGAGTCTGCTTCTCCCTCTGGCCCTCTTCCCTCTCGTGCTCTCTGTCTCTCATTCCCTCTCTCTCAAATAAATAAATAAAATCTTAAAAAAAAAAAAAAAAAAAAAGACTGGGCAGCCCAAGAAACAGATTGTTCCCAAAACAGTGGAGAGAGATTTTGAGAGGGAATATGGAAAACCCCAGCAGCTGGAGGAGCAGACCAGGAGGCTGCAGAAGGACATGAAGAAGAGCACTGTTGTTGACCTGGCCATGTCCAAATCTGCCGGGAAGATATCCTTGGATTTGCTCTCCAATCCCCTCTGTGAGCAAGATCATGACTTCCTGAACATAGTGACAGCTCTGGACACAGCCAGGAAGCGGATGGACACCTTCAACCAGGAAAAGGTGAACCAGATTCAAAAGACCATGACTGAACCCTTAAAATGTTCGGCAGTGTCTTCCTGAGCCTAAACATGGCAGTGAAACGGCAGGAGCAGGCCTGGCAGGACTACTGGAGACTGCAGGCCAAGGTAGAGAAATACGAGGAGAAGAATACGGTACCCACGCTGGCCAAACTCCACCAGGCCCAAGAAGAGCTGTGGCCTGTGCGGGACGACTTCGAGGCCAACAACAAGCAGCTCCTGGATTACCTGCGGAGGTTCTACCACAGCCGGCTTGACTACTTCCATCCAGCCCAGCTTTGAGGCCCTGATCCGAGCCTAGGTTGGGTACTACTCTGAAATGCAGAAGATCTTTGGAGACCTAACCCAGCAGCTTGACCAGCCTGGACACCCTGATGAGCAATGGCAGAGGGAGAACGAGGCCAGACTGAGCGAGCTCAGAGCCCTCTCTGTTGTGGCCGATGAGTGAGTCCCCACCACCCTTTCAAAGACTCCTGGGACACCTGTCTGGTCTTTGCCCTTGTCAAGCTTAGGCTCAGGCGTCAGCCAGCAAAAGGTCCTCCCCTGAGAGAAGTACGGGGACAGCAGTGGCCCCTGCTCTACCTCCCCAGCCCTCTGCAGTGAGCCTGGCACCAGGAGCCCCAAGCAGGCTGCTAGCTCCCCACCCATAGCAAGAGCACAGACGGGTAAGCAGAGCAGAAAAACTCCAGGAGCCTTCTCATTTCCAAAAGAACCATCCAAAGGGCATGCATCCTGGCCTAGGGCCTGAGAAGGCTTCCAGCCTTCAAAGGCACAGGCTTTGTCTGCTCACCTGAGGTCTTAGCCTTGCTTGCATCGTCATGATCACATCTACCTCCAGAGACCCATCCTGGGGAGTCCACCCACCCTTGTTGTCTTTCCACTTCAGACTCCTCTTTTCTGAAGAAGCCCAAGACACTGCCATGGGGAACAGAAGAGCGGTGGTTCCCCCAGCCCAGACAGAACCCTCACTCCAGCCTCCCAGCATGACAAAAACTAGCTTAGCCCACTTTTGTCCCTTAGGCCAAGGGCAGAGAAAAGCCCCAAGCCTTGCAGGTTCCCTAGGAAACCCAACTCACCTCGAGTCACCTCGAGTCACCTCAAGTCAATAGGCTACCGACAAAATGTCACAGCCTGATTCACAAACCTCAGAGCAAGAACAGGGGTTTGTCTCACCAGAATATTTGGAATTTTATTTTTTCAAGTAAAGTTTTCAATAAAATTTTAAAAAAAAGGAATTAACTCAAAATGGATCACAGACCTAAGTGTAAAATGCAAAACTATAAAACTCCTAGGACATATAAAAAAATCTAGATGACCTTGGGTTTGGCAATGATTTTTAAATATAATACCAAAGGAACAGTTCATGAAAGAGAATTGATAAGCTGGACTGCATTAAAATTATAATTTTCTGCTGAAAAAGATATTGTCAAGAGAATGACAAAACAAGCCACAGACTGGGAGAAAATATTTCAAAAGACATCTGAATTTGCAACGATGTGGATGGAACTAGTATTATGCTAAGCGAAATAAGTCAATCAGAGAAAGAAATGCCATATAATTTCACTCATATGGGAATTCTTAAGAAACAAAACAGGTGAACATAGAGGAAGGGAACGAAAAATGAAATAAGATAAAAACAGGAGGGACGCCTGGGTGGCTCAGTCGTTAAGCGTCTGCCTTCAGCTCAGGTCATGATCTCAGGGTCCTGGGATTGAGCCCCGCATTGGGCTCCCTGCTCGCAAGAAGCCTGCTTCTCCCTCTCCCACTCCCCCTGCTTGTGTTCCCTCTCTTGCTGTGTCTCTCTCTGTCAAATAAATAAATAATATCGTAAAAAGAAAAAAAAAAGAGAGGAAGGCAAACCATAAGAGACTTTTTTAAAATTTTATTTTATGTTATGTTAGTCACCATACATCATTAGTTTTTGATGTGGTGATCCACGATTCATTGTGTCTGTATAACACCCAGTGCTCCATGCATTATGTGCCCTCCTTAATACCCATCACCAGGCTAACCCATCGCTCCACCCCTCTCCCCTCTAAAACCCTCTGTTTCTCGGAGTCCATAGTCTCTCATGGTTCATCTCTCCCTCCAATTCCCCCCCCCTTCATTTTTCCTTCCTTCTCCTAATGTCCTCCATGTTATTCCTTATGTTCCACAAATAAGTGAAACCATATGATAATTGACTTTCTCTGTTTGACTTATTTGACTTAGCATAATCTCCTCCAGTCCCATCCATGTTGATGTAAAAGTTGGGTATTCATCCTTTCTGATGGCTGAGTAATATTCCATTGTATATATGGACCACATCTTCTTTATCCATTTATCTGTTGAAGGGCATCTCAGCTCTTTCCACAGTCTGGCTACTGCAGACATTGCTGCTATGAACATTGGGGTGCATTTGGCCCTTCTGAGACTCTTAACTATAGAGAAAAAACTGAGGGTTGCTGGAGGGGAGATGGGTGGAGGTTTGGGCTAGATGAGTGATGGGCATTAAGGAGACCACTTGGGATGTGCACTGGGTTTTATGTGAGTCACTAAGTTCTACTCCTGAAACCAATACTACACTATATGTTAACTAACCTGAATTTAAATAAAATCTTGGGAGAAAAAAAAAGGACATATCTGATAAAGGACTATTATCCTAAATATATAAAGAACATTATTTCCCTTGTGACAAAATGGGAGAAGATATTTGCAAATGTCTTATTGGATAAAGGGCTAGTATCCAAAATCTATAAAGAACTTATCAAACTTGGGGCGCCTGGGTGGCTCAGTTGGTTAAGCCACTGCCTTCGGCTCAGGTCATGATCCCGGAGTCCCGGGATCGAGTCCCGCATCGGACTCCCCCTTCTCTGTGGGGAGCCTGCTTCTCCCTCTGCCTCTGCCTGCCATTCCCCCCGCTTGTGCTCACTCTGTCTCTCTCTCTCTATGTCAAATAAATAAAAATAAAATATTTAAAAAAAAAAAAAAGAACTTATCAAACTCAACACCCAAAGAACAAATAATCCAAACAAGAAATGGAAGAAGACATGAACAGACATTTCTCCAAAGAAGACATACAAATGGCCAACAGACACATGAAAAAATGTTCAACGTGACTTGGCATCAGGGAAATCCAAATCAAAACCACAATGAGATACCACCTCACACCAGTCAGAATGGCTAAAATTAACAAGTCAGGAAATGACAGATGTTGGCAAGAATGCAGAGAAAGGGGAACCCTCCTACACTGTTGGTTGGAATGTAAGCTGGTGCAGCCACTCTGGAAAACAGTAGGGAATTTCCTCAAAAAGTTGAAAACAGAGCTACCCTACAACCCAGCAATTGCACTACTGGATATTCACCCCAAAGATATAAATATAGTGATCTGAAGAGGCACCTGTTCCCCAAGGTTTATAGCAGCAATGTCTACAATAGCCAAACTATGGAAAAAGCCCAGATGTCCATCAACAGATGAATGGATAAAGAAGATGTGATATATATACATGATGGAATACTACTCAGCCATTAAAAAATGAAATCTTGCCTTTTGCAACGACATGGATGGAACTAGAAGATATTATGCTAAGCGAAATGAGTCAATCAGAGAAAGACAATTATCATATGATCTCACTCATTTGTGGAATTTAAGAAACAAAACAGAGGATCATAGAGGAAGAGAGAAAAAAATAAAGGAAGACAAAATCAGAGAGGGAGACAAACCATAAGAGACTCTTAATCATAGGAAAAAAACTGAGGGTTGCTGGAGGGGAAAGGGGTAGAGGGATGGGGTAACCAGGTGAGGGACATTAAGGAGGGCATGTGATGTAATGAGCACTGGGTATTATATAAGACTGATGAATCACTGACCTCTACCTCTGAAATTAATAATACATTATATGTTTATTAATTAATTTAAATATAAAAATGGAAAAAGAAAACAAAAATATATATGTAAAGAATTCTTAAAACTCAACAATAAGAAAATAAACCCATTAAAAAATGGGCCAAAGACCTTAACAGAAACCTCACCAAAGATATACAGATGGCAAATAAGCATATGAAAAGATACTCCATATCAAATGTCATCAGTGAAATGCAAATAAAAACAAATATACCACAACACAGCTATTAGAATGGCCAAAATCCAGAACACTGGCAATACCAAATGCTGGCAAAGATGTAGAGCAATAGGAATTCTCATTCATTGTTGGTGGGAGTGTAAAATAGTACACTTTGGAAGATAATTTGATGGTTTCTTAGAAAACTAAACATACACTTATCATACGATCCCACAATTATGTTCCTTGGTATTTACTCAAAGGAACTGAAAAACTAGGTCTACACAAAAACCTGCACATGGATATTTATAGCAGCCTCATTCGTAACTGCCCAAACTTGGAAGCTTGGAAGCAACCAAGATGTCCTCTAGTAGGTGAATGTGATAAACTATGGTCATTCAGACAATGGAATATTATTCAGTACTAAAAAGAAATGAGCTAGCAAACCATGAAAAGACATTGGGGGAACTGTAAATGTATACTACTAAGTGAAAGAAACCAGTCTGAAAAGGCTATATACTATATGACATTCTGGAAAAGGTAAAACTATGGTGACAGTAAAAAAAAAAAAAAAAAAAAATCAGTGGTAGTCAGGGGTTAGTGGGAAGGGAAGGATAAATAGGTAGAGTACAGAGGATTTTTAGGGCAGTGAAACTGCTCTGTATAATATTGAAATGGTGGGCACATGTCCTTAGACATTTGTCCAAATTCATAGAATGTACAACACCAGAAGTGAACCCTAATGTAAATTATAGACTCTGGGTGATAATGATGTATCAATTTAAATTCATTAGTCGTAAATAAATGTCCTATTTAGTGGGAGACATTGATAATGGGGTGGGAGGATTGTGCATGTGTGGAGGTTTATGGGAAACCTTCCACTCAATTTTGTGTGAACCTAAAACTGCTCTAAAAAAAATAGTCTACTTAAAAATTTTAAAATAAATGTGAAAAAGGTACAATGTTTGTATTCTTAAAATATGTTTTTTGTTTTGTTTTGTTTTTCAGTAAACTCTACACCCAACGAGGAGCTTGAACTCATGACCTGGAGATCAAGAGTCGCGTGCTCTACTGACCGAGCCAGCCAAGTGCCCCTTAAAATATGTATCTTTGATTTTAGAGTCAGATCTTACCAGCCCTCGTTCCTGTTGCTGCAGTTTCTGTCGTAAGTTTGGAACTCAGATGCTAAATTTTAGAAAAACCTTAGACTTTGAGCATGAGTTACAATACCTAAAAATTTTGTCACTGTTACAAATGCAAATTTATCTTTAGGGAAAAAAATAGAAAAATATTAAAGAGATTCATTTCTTACTCCATCTAGGTTTATAAGACAATAAGTAAACTTAAGGCAAGTGTCTGTAAGACATTAAACCCTATTTAAATGTTCTAGAAATCCTATTTTTTTCTTAACTATAAAATGTCCTTCTTTAGGTTATTACAGTAATTTGGACTCGTATTTGGAATTAAACAGTCAACAGAATTTGAGTGCATATTGTATAGTATTTGATGAGTACTATAAAACTTGTTTTAAAAGATGGATATTATCATAGTGAACATTTTCCATGAATAAAGTATCTCATTCAGCAAATATTTACAAGTGCTTACTATGTGCTATGAAAGAGATACACAGCATCCTCACTTTCATTCAACTCATATTCTAGTGGGAGAAGACAACTGAGAAACAAGTTAATAAAGAAATGATAGAATTTTAGATAGTTTGAAGGGCTTTGAAGAAAAATTTTATTTATTTTTTTAATGATTTTATTTATTTGAGAGGGAGAATGAGATAGAGAGAGAGCATGAGAGGGGGGAGGGTCAGAGGGAGAAGCAGACTCCCTGCTGAGCAGGGAGCCCGATGTGGGACTCGATCCCAGGACTCCAGGATCATGGCCTGAGCCGAAGGCAGTCGCTTAACCAACTGAGCCACCCAGGTGCCCAAGAAAAATTTTAAATGTTTCTAAGGCAGGAATTGGAGAGGGGCTACCTTACCCAGGATGGTCAGGGAAGACCTCACTGTTTAGGTCTGTTTTAAGAATTATACTAAAAATTTGGCACTAAAATAGGTAGAGGAAAAGGAACAAGGCTAGGTATCAGTTTTTAAAAAAGTATAATGCTTTCAGAAGAGCAAGTAGACTGGTGAAGAGCTCTTAATGACCTCTTTGATTCTATTATCAAGAAATGTATTCAGGGGTGCCTGGGTGGCTCAGTCAGTTGAGCATCTGCCTTTGGTTCAGGTCATGAGCCCAGGGCCCCGGGATCGAGCCCCGCATTGGGCTCCTTGCTCAGCGGGGCATCGGCTTCTCACTCTGCCCCCCACCCTGCTCTCATGCTCTCTCTCTTACTCTCCCTCAAATGATTAAATAAAATCCTTAAAAAAAAAATGTATTCAGCTCTCTTCACCTTTCCATTTATTCCCCCTTCCCCATGAACAATCTGTACATATCCCTCCAAGCCTACAGCTAACAAACAAGTTAAACAGTTTGATACACATAGGGTAACAATTAATGGCTTTAAGTAAGTGTGTTATGTAACTGTTACAGGACTTAAGGGACCATTAAGCCATAGAGAGTAGACGATGAAACTTGGAATGAGAGGAATTGGTTCTAATATTCCTAGCTTCACTATTTAGTATCTATATTAAGTTCTGGAAAAATGACTATATCTCTAAGACTCAGTTCCCTTATTCTATGAAATAGATAACATCATTTATCTCATTAGACTGACATAAAGAATGAGAAAATATGTGAAAGGGCTTTACAAAAATAAAATACATACAAATGTTAATTGGGCTGGTATGGGGAAGTTTTATAAAAGAAAAATATGAGCAGGGTCTTGAAAGATTGATAGGATTTAGAAAGAAAGAGGAGCATGGGGAAGGTTTTCTATTTGGACCGAGAACACAAAGCCCAATGGAAAAGAGCATAAAATGTATGTGATACAGCAAAAAGACTGGTCAGATTACAGCATAGGATTTAGGAAGGCTCACATTAGGAAGCTGACGAAGTTATGGTCAGATTGCTGAGAGTTTTGAATGTCATTTTTTTAACTTAATGACTGCTCCTTCATGTTCTTCAAAAAGGGTTAATTCATTGGGTCTTTGAAAAAACTATTTTTCTACATAACCTCTATGCCCAATGTGGGGCTCGAACTCACAACCCCAAGATCAAGAGTGGCATGCTCTACCGACTAAACCAGACAGGAGCCCCAAAAACAAACTTTCTTTTAAAAGGTATTTGACATTCCTTTCTTTCTTTTTCTTTCTTTCTTTTCTTTCTTTCTTTCTTTCTTTCTTTCTTTCTTTCTTTCTTTCTTTCTTTCTTTTTTTCTTTCTTTCTTTCTTTCTTTTTTTCTTTCTTTCTTTTCTTTCTTTCTTTCTTTCTTTCTCTCTCTTTCTTTTTCTTTCTTTTCTTTCTCTCTCTCTCTCTCTCTCTCTTTTTTTTTTAAAGATTTTATTTATTTATTTCAGAGAGAGAGAGAATGAGAGACAGAGAGCACGAGGGGGAAGGGGGTCAGAGGGAGAAGCAGACTCCCCGCCGAGCAGGGAGCCCGATGTGGGACTCGATCCCGGGACTCCAGGATCATGACCTGAGCCGAAGGCAGTCGCTTTAACCAACTGAGCCACCCAGGCGCCCTCTCTTTCTCTTTTTTTAGATTTTATTTATTTGTCAGAGAGAGAGAGAGCACAAACACGGGGAGTGGCAGGCAGAGGAAGAAGCAGACTCCCCGCTGAGCAGGGAGCCCAACGCAGACCTCAATTCCAGGACCCTGGGATCATGACCTGAGCTGAAAGCAGACACTTAACCACCTGAGAGACCAAGGGGTCCCAGGTATTTGACATTCTTTTTTATTATTATTTTTATTAAAAAAAATTTTATTAACATATAATGTATTATTTGTTTCAGGGGTACAGGTCTGTGATTCATCAGTCTTACACAATTCACAGCGCTCACCATAGCACATACCTTCCCCAATGTCCATCACCCAGCCACCCCATCCCTGACATTTCTTAAGTGTCAGTTTACTTTGAAGCTAGTGAAATTACTTTCTTGGTTCTAAGGTACATTCTTGACAAAGTTTCATTAATATTTGTAAGCTTCAAGAGTAACAATAAAAGATGTTAAACTAACCTAAAAAGAGAACAAGAGCTTTTTTATCAGTCATAATTCTCCTTGGACTATTGTCTGTACCATTGGAATTTCCCAGCACTTTATCACTATAGTTATATTGGTAACTCCTAAAGTTTTCAAGTTTTAATACTGTGTCATTGCTTGATTTTAATATTTTTCCTGCAGAAAGCACTATAATTGAATATACACATTTAATTTTATTGAATTAAGGGCCTTTACAAAAGAAAAGATTTACAACAAAATTTAAAAGTACAGGGGTACCTGGCTGGCTCACTCTTGGAGCATGCAACTCTTGATCTTAGGGTTGTGAGTTTGAGCCCCACATTGGGGGTAGAGATTACTTAGAAATAAAATTTTAAAATAAATAAACAGGGGCATCTGGGTGGCTTAGTCAGTTGAGCGTCCAACTCTTGATTTGGGCTCAGGTCATGATCTCAGGGTCATGAGATCCAGCCTCACACTGGGCTCCCCATTGGGTGTGGAGCCTGCTTAAGATTCTTTCTCTCCCTCTACCCCTCCCCTCTCTTCTCTCTCTAAAAATAAATAAATAAAAAAAATAAAAATAAATAAAATTTAAAAGTATATGCCTTCAAAAAAATAACATGAACTTGCTTTAAGAAGTTTATAAAAATTAGGAAGCCACGTTCCCAATGCCCCACTCTGCTCTGCTCGCTAGGCCCGCCAGCCCGCACCCATCATGGCCACCATTCAGCAGCTGGTAGGAAGATGGCGCTTAGTGGAGAGCAAAGGCTTTGAAGAATACATGAAGGAAGTAGGAGTGGAATGGCTCTGTGAAAAGTGGGTGCAATGGCCAAACCAGATTGTATCATCTCTTCTGACGGCAAAAACCTCACCATAAAAACTGAGAGCACTTTGAAAACAACACAATTTTCATGTAACCTGGGAGAGAAGTTTGAAGAAACTACAGCTGATGGCAGAAAAACTGAGACTGTCTGCAACTTCACAGACGGCGCGTTGGTTCAACATCAGGAATGGGATGGGAAGGAAAGCACAATCACAAGAAAATTGGAAAATGGGAAATTAGTGGTGGAATGCGTCATGAATAATGTCACCTGTACTTCAGTCTATGAAAAGTAGAATAAGAATTCCATCATCATTGTGGACAGGAATTAGCTGTGAGGATGAACAAGCTCAGTTCAATGAGCAAATCTCCATACTGCTTTTTTTTTCATTACTGTGTTCAATTATCTTTATCACAAACATTTTACATGCATCTATTTCAAAGTGTTGATTTAATTAGGATCATCCCTTTGGTTAGTAAATAAATTTGTGCTAAAAAAAAAGAAGTTTATTAAAATTTAGGGGTGCCTGGGTGGCTCAGTCATTAAGCGTCTGCCTTCAGCTCAGGTCATGATCCCAGGATGCTTGGATCGAGCCCCACATTGGGCTCCCTGCTAGGCAGGAAGCTTGCTCTCCCTCTCCCACTCCCCCTGCTTGTGTTCCTGCTCTTGCTCGCTCTCTCTCTCTGTCAAATAAATAAATAAAATCTTAAAAAAAAAGGTTTATAAAAATTACTAGAGTTATCTGAAGACACCAAGAATCAGAAATATTTTGTTTTTTAAAAAATAATTTCTGAGCCACTGGGTGGCTCAATCACTAGAGCATGTGACTCTTGATCTCAGGGTCATGAGTTCAAGTCCCATGTTGTGTGTGGGGCCTACTCAAAAAAAAAAAAAAAGATTTCCTTCCTACAAGGCTTTCCTTGTTTAAAAAAGGAAAAAAAAAGTATCCTAATAAAATAGCCCAGTAACAATGGGGCGCCTGGGTGGCTCAGTCGTTAAGCGTCTGCCTTCGGCTCAGGTCATGATCCCAGGGTCCTGGGATTGAGCCCCACATTGGGCTCCCTGCTTGGCGGGAAGCCTGCTTCTCCCTCTCCCACCCCCTCTGCTTGTGTGCCCTCTCTCGCTTTGTCTCTATCTGTCAAATAAAGAAATAAAATCTTAAAAAAAAAAAAAAAGCCAGTAACAACTTCCCTTCTTTGTACCCTTTTTTACAAGAAGTCACTGAAAAACTTACTCAAGGACTAGTGAATATACAGTGAGCTAATCTCATACTTTCCTAGCATTTTGGAATTAGTTAAAATAAAGTGTTCTCTATATTACTTTTTAATACTGAATCAGAGAATTAAAAAAAAACTATAGAATTCTAGGTCATTTTAAATGGGTCTTGTAAATTGATATTTGATTATAACACTTTGACTATGTTGAAAGATCATATAATCTAGAGCAATGCTGTCCAACAGAAATATAAAGTGAGCCACATATGTCATATAAGTATTTCTAGAATCCACATTTTAATAAAAGTAAAAAGAAAAGTAAAATTAATCTTAAAAATGTATTTTATTTAACTCAATAAATCTAAGATATTATCATTACAACATGTAATCATTATAAAGATAATAATGTTGTTATTGCATTAAAAAAATGACATTCAAAACTCTCAACAATCTGACTTTTTCAGTCAGCTTCTGACTTTTTCTGTCAGCTTCCTAATGTGAGCCTTCCTAAACCCTCTGCCATATAATCTGACCAGTTTTTTTGCTGTATCACACACATTTTATGCTCTTTTCCACTGGGCTTTGTGTTCTCGGTCCAAACTGAAAACCCTCCCCATCCCCCTCTTTCTTTCTAAATCCTATCGATAATAATAATCTTTTACACTCTTTTTTTGGCACTAAGTCTTCAGAATCCAGTACGAATTTTACACTTATACAACATCTCAATTCAGATAGCCACATTTCAGGTCCTTAGCTTTCATGTGGCTAGTGGCCACTGTATTAGCCAGTGTAGACATAGAGGTTTCTACAAATCACCAGTGCTATAGTCCAATTTTTCAGAAATCTCAACCTATGAACTTAAGTATCACACATACACATCTCTCACATATGCATTTATGGGAAATAAAATCTTAACAGATGCATTCTAAAGAAAAGTCCATTTTTACTTATATAAAATAGTATCCCCGTGCTCACTTCAGCAACACATACACTATCGTTGGAATAACACTGAAAGATTAGCAAGGCCCCTGTGCAAGGATCACATGCAGATTTGTGAAATGTTTACTATCTTAAAAAAAGGTAAATATGTGAGGTGATGGATATGAATTAACTAGAGGGGAGGAATCCTTTCAGAATGTAAACATATATCAAATTATCTCAAGTATCTTACAATTTTGTCAATTTTACCTCAATTACATTGAAAAATAGTATTCATTTGTTTTAAAGATTTTTTTTAAATTTATTTATCTGACCGAGGGAGACACAGCGAGAGAAAGGGAACACAAGCAGGGGGAGTGGGAGAGGGAGAAGCAGGCTTCCTGCTGAGGAGGGAGCCGGATGCGGGGCTCGATCCCAGGACCCTGGGATCATGACCTGAGCCGAAGGCAGTCGCTTAACGACTGAGCCACCCAGGTGCCCCTAGTATTCCATTTTTTATCTTTAAGAAAAAAATACTTGAGGGATGCCTGGGTGGCTCAGTCGGTTAAGCAGCTGCCTTTGGCTCAGGTCATGGTCCCAGGGTCCTGGGATCGAGTCCCACATCAGGCTCCTTGCTCAGCGGAGAGCCTGCTTCTCCCTCTGCCTCTGCCTCTCCCCCTGCTTGTGCTCTGTCTCTGACAAATAAATAAAATCTTAAAAAAAAAAAAAAGAAAGAAAGAAAAAAATACTTGAGGGGCGCCTGGGTAGCTCAGTCAGTTAAGCGTCTGCCTTCGGCTCAGGTCATAATCTTGGGATTGAGCCCCTCATCAGGCTCCCTGCTCAGAAGGCAACCTGCTTCTCCTTCTGCCCCTCCCCCTGCTCCTGCTCTCTCTCTCTCACATGCTTTCTCTCTCTCTCAAATAAATAAAATCTTTAAAAAAGGCACTTGTATTTTTTTGAAATGATACTTTACATTTAAAGTAGTGGGAATGGCTCCATTTACACATGGTCACTTAGTACCTATACTTTCAGTGTTGAATAAAAGCATCACTAGGAAATGAGAAACTTATGTGATTTTCACTTCATTCTTTTCTAAAGTTTCTCCTCTCATGAGGAGTCAGAGAAGGCATCAGAATCCGCTGGAAAACAAAAGGGAGCAATCTGTGGCTACAGTGAAGCCAACGGTTCCTAGGAATAAGACAAGTAATACAAAGAAAAAGTCTAGCACAGAGGAGAGGCAGGAAAGAACACAGGCTGCTATTTCACTGAACTGTTAGAATCTTAGCCAAGGGGCGCCTGGGTGGCTCAGTTGGTTAAGCGTCTGCCTTCGGTTCAGGTCATGATCCCAGGGTCCTGGGATGGAGCCCCACATCAGACTCCCTGCTCAGCGGGGAGCCTACTTCTCCCTCTGCCCCTCCCCCTGCTTGTGCTCTCTCTCTCTGACAAATAAATAAATAAAATCTTTAAAAAAAAAAAAGAATCTTAGCCAAAACTGCAATAAACTGATTATCTAGCAAGTCTGTTTAGCTCTCCAACTATTTATAACTCTAAATTGATTTCTTTTATTTAAACCAGTACCTAACCCAAACTACCAAATATCTTTATAACACAGTGCATCCATAAAGTCATAATAATTAAACCACTGTTACTGTGATTTAATTATGATTCAAAGACTTTATTGCAACCTACCAAATGTTAAGTATTAGGAAATGTATAAAATAAGCCAACATGTTCTATAGTATTCACCAACTACACTAAAATTAGGCCATTGACTGCCTAATTCCAAATACAAGTCCAAACTGCTATAATTTCAAAGAAGGACATTTAAAGATAAGAAAAAAAAATACGATTCAAGAATAATTTAATGTTATTATTTTTTAAAAGATTTATTTATTTGAGAGAGAGAGAGAATGCGAGTGGGGGGAAGGGTAGAGGGAGAGAAACCAAGCAGACTCACCTCTGAGCGGGGAGCCACACTCCGGGCTTGGGGCTCAATTCCAGAACCCTGAGATCATGACCTGAGCCAAAATCAAGAGCTGGTGGCTTAACTCACTGAGCCACCCAGGTGCCCCAAGAATAATTTAATTTTAAATGGATGGTTTTTAACGTTTGACTTTTAAATATCTTAAAATATAGCCTTTTTATTATGGAAGCTAAATCAGGAAGTCAAGGCAACTGTTATTGAGGTGCTACTGTGTTATATGCCATGAAAGATAAAACAGTATCGGGAGTTTACAATACAAATATATATAATAGTACCTAGTATCTGTTGCCACTTTCGCAAGACAGGGGCAGAGCTGAGGGGTTGCGGCAGAGACCACGGCCCACAAAACCTAAACATTTACTTCTGGCCTTTAACAAAAAAAATGTTTACTAACCTTTGCTTTATACAATTTATTCTTGACTAGAGGAAGAGGGAAGTGTAAGCATACACCATAATAAAATTTTATTGTATCTAGTAAACTTTTAAAAAACTAAAAAAAAAAAGTTTTCACTATTAAACACAGCTTTCACTGTAAAACATCAGCCTGGCTGATGGTAAAATAAAACCTGTAAGCTTGTTCTCAACCTAGGCATGTCTGCTAAGGAGAATATATTAGAATATTTAGGGTGGTGAGTAAGCTATTTGTTTATCACAAGGGCAGAATATTTTAAAAGGTTGACAGAGACTTTAATAATCAGACCTCCATATTGTCCAGCTTAACCATCCTCATCTAACCCATTCCCCCTGGCCATAAATGACGTTGGCTATTACCCAAAATCAAATTTACCCACAAAATAGTCGATTCTCATTATTTGCCATAGTTATGTTCTTTAAAGTTGTCATGGATGCTGAATTAGCGAATACTGAACCATTACCCCTAAGGGAAATGGCAGGGTTAAGTCAACTCATCAATACATAAGCTTGTTTGATGAGTGTTTCTGTTTCAAGACACCTCATTCAATTTAACATTGAACTCACGGCCAATAGCACTGTAACTCATGCCTGAATGAAGCTTATCTAACATATCAATTCTCTCCATAAGGCACATCGAAGCCTTCTTGTGCCTCGGAACACTAGACAGCAATTCAGCCCTATGTTGAAACATTTCTTTAAAGAGTGAAATCACCAACAAAATGCATACTAGTGCAAAAAATACAAAAATGCACGAATAGATCACAAAGGCTTGTTATGAGCGTTAAAATAAGAAGTCTAAGCACTGCCTTGTTGGACCTCAGCTGGGAACATAGGATTCATATTTTTTTGCTGCTCTGCCTCTGCATATGTCTGCAAATGACCGGGAAAACATCCCAAATACTGATTTCAGGGATATAAATAAATTTTAGTGAGGGCAAATAAGAAAGTACAGAGTTGGGGCGCCTGGGTGGCTCAGTCGTTAAGCGTCTGCCTTCAGCTCAGGTCATGATCCCAGGGTCCTGGGATTGAGCCCCGCATCCGGCTCCCTCCTCAGCGGGAAACCTGCTTCTCCCTCTCCCACTCCCTCTGTTTGTGTTCCCTCTCTCGCTGTGTCTCTCTCTGTCAAATAAATAAATAAAATCTTAAAAAAAAAAGTACAGAACTGGTGAATAATGATCAACTGTATGATATACTACTACTGTTAATCTTCTACATTAATGATGATCAGTTAAAAAACTGTTTTTGAGCAACATCGATATTAAATATAGTCACCCAAAGTAGTGTCTCTGAAGTGATATTTCTTTGGTATGTGTAAAGAAAATGGTGTGGGTGTTTTCCACTCTTCTCTCTGGGCATGGAGCTTACTACCACTTTGAGACTCAGCCTCTAGTTGGGCAAATCTGAGTGCCAGCTTCGATTAGGTTCCCTTGACCTTTAGTTCCCATATTTTTCCCAGTATCTCCACTCTATCACTTATCACAACTACATAACTATCTGTGTGCTTATGCCTCACCCACAGGGTTGTAACATCCCTTGAAGAGTTCCAGTTTGGGGGTTTTTTCTACAACTTTTTTTTCCCCTAGTACAAAGCCTTATAATACATTGCTATTCAATTAACTTTTACTAAGTAAATAATTCAATGAAGTGAGAAATTACAGGGACCTAAAGTATGACTAGGATATAAAAAGACAAATGGGTAAATTTAAGTAATAAAAGTAGAATGTGTACAACTTGTCAACCAACTGTATCTGGGGATTTGGAAAGATTTTAGATTGCCCTGATTTCTAGATTAAACAAAGGTGTGCTCATTTGTGCTACTACTGACAGTATAGAATGTAGAATATAGGAAGAGTACATTTGAAGGGAAAAAGGAGATCCACCAGAACATGCCTACCACCCTACTAATCACCCATTCATCTACGTTACTTGTATACTTGGTAAATTTTATCGCTTGCTAAGACTGCATTCCTAATTACTATCTATGTTATAACAACTCATTTCTCTGGCTAACTCCCCAACTATAATGTAAGATCATATAGGGCGAAGATTTATTTGACTCCCAAAAACCTAGTAAAACAATATTTAATTGAATTGAATGTGGATGAAGATGTCCAGGAGAGAGTTGGATATTCTTAATTGGGGCTTAGGAAAAAAGTCTTGGCTGAAATAAAGCTTTAGAAAATATTATAACACAGGTGGTATTTTAAAGTGGAAAAGAGGAATAATTTTTGAAAGAATCAAAGACAGAACTTTATGATACCCAGCATTTAAAGGGCACATCAATCAAGAGACCATGAAAAACACTGAGAAGGAGCAGAGACCAAGTGAGAATGCAATGGCAGATACTACTGATTATGAACCAAATAGCCATCCCTAACTTCTTTCTTGCTTAACAGATACCAATTTCTTCCAAAATAATGAACTCAAGGAAGGGGGAGTTTCCGCAGTCCCGGGGGAGTGACTCATGGTTAGTTTAAATCAATCATAGTAATCACATTTCCTTTTGCCAGTGATTGGTGTAGGGGTGGCCAATGAGATGTAAGGGAAATGCTCTGGGGAACTTCAGGCAGACTGTCTTCCCTATAAAGAAATACCTGCCCAGGAGAAACCCCCGCATTGCCTCTCTACTTTTGGAAAATCAAAACACAATGCTTGTTATCTTACAACCCTGAAGATAAACATCTGTGACACTGAGAATGGTAGAGGGTAAAGAGAGCAAGAGCCTGGGTTCTCAATAGGGTTGTTGCATCTCTGAATCAATCCTGGAACCACCCATCATTGGACTTACTGTTAGAGAAATTCTGTTACTTGAAGGAGAAAGCATCCTGATACCACTGGTGTCCCAAAATCAAAAGGAGGAGCATTTCATGAAGGATACAGGAAAGTCAAGAAAGGTAATAGAAGAGTACCCACAAGAGTGATTTTGGTTTCAAGAGTTATCGGTAATCATGGTAAGCACTCAAAAAAACATTAATTATGTGCAAACACTATTCTAACAAAAATATAACCTCATCTAATCTCTCACAACAATCCTCTGAAGTAGATGTAATTATGGGCAATGAAAAGCAAAAGCCAGAATCCAGGGAACTGAACAAGAGGGGCATGAAAATAGAAGAGTAAATTTAAACATTTCAAGAAAGTCATCTGAAGGGAAGAAGAGAATTCTATATAAGGGAGGAATAAAGGAGGTTTTAAGATGGTCAAGGGAATTTTAAGATGGTCAAGGGAAGAAGAAAACAATGTAGAGGAAAATGAGATATATAAAAATACTTAAATTATTGTTTAAGTAAGGTTCAGAGAGATTGGAGGGTTTGGTACCAAGAGTATAAGTAGATAAAATTTGAACAAAATGAGAAGTAGGCTCTGAGATTAACAGAAAATATTTAAGGACCAATTTATAAATTTGAAGACAAGAGGATAGACTAGGAAGAACAAGAAGTTCATAGATGCTATCCATGTTCTTTAAAAAGTTTTTTTTAAATATTTATTTGAGAGAGAGAGAATGAGAGAGAGAGAGTACATGAGAGGGGGGAGGGTCAGAGGGAGAAGCAGGCTCCTCGCTGAGCAGGGAGCCCGATGCGGGACTCGATCCCGGGACTCCAGGATCATGACCTGAGCCAAAGGTGGTCGCTTAACCAACTGAGCCACCCAGGTGCCCAAAAATTTTTTTAAAAAGGAAATCCACTACTAAAGAGCAAAGAATAAAAGAGCATTTGATAAGAATGGTGATGGTCTGGCATAGCAGTTATGAGAAACAGGAAGGAAATTGATCAGAAACAAGTAAGATTACTAAATTGGACCCAGCTGAAACCAAGAAATCATGATGACTAAACATTCATTTCTTTACAAACATTTTAAGGACCTCCCATATGCCAAAGCACCTTTCTAGGTACTGGGGATACAGTATGAACAAAAATTCCTGCCTCATGTACTTTACGTTCTAATGGGGAAGATAGAAGATATTTTTTTAAAGAATTTTTTGTTCTTTTTTTTTAAAGATTTTCTTTATTTATTTATCAGAGAGCGAGAAAGAGAGAGTGTGCACAAGCAGGGGGAATGGCAGTGGCAGGCAGAGGGAGAAGCAGGCTTCCCGCCGAGCAGGGAGCCCAATGCAGGACTCGATCCCAGGACCCTGGGATCACGACCGGAGCTGAAGGCCCATGCTTAACTCTGAGCCACCCAGGCATCCCTATCAAGATTTTTTTTAAAGATCTTTTTATTTGAGAGAGAAAGCAAGCATGTGAGAGTAGGGGGAGGGGTAAAACAGGAGCAAGAGGAAGAGAATCTCTAGCAGACTTTGTGCAGAGCATGGAGCTCCACTCCAGGCTGAATCCCAGGACCCTGAGATCATGAGGAAACCAAGAGTCAGCTGCTTCACTGACCGAGCCACCCAGGCATTCCTATAAAGATTTCTTAATAATTAAAAATATTTAAAAAAAAACTACTATATGCAATGTTAGATGATGGTAGGAGCTAAGGAAAATAAAAGAATTAAAATTTTATTTTTTTATTTTTTTAAAGATTGTATTTATTTATTCATGAAAGAGAGAGAGAGAGAGAGGCAGAGGGAGAAGCAGGCTCCCAAGGAGCAGGGAGCCTGACGTGGGACTCCATCCCAGGACCCTGGGATCATGACCTGAGCCGAAGGCAGACGCTTAACCATCTGAGCCACCCAGGCGCCCAAGAATTAAAATTTTAGATGGGGTGGGCAGAAATGGCTTCACAGAGAAAATGGTATTTGTACTATGACCTGTAAGAGGAAAGGGAGAAAGCTACATATAGATGTGGGGGTTGAAACCAGG
The DNA here is from genome assembly GCF_003265705.2 of Callorhinus ursinus. Taxonomy (NCBI): domain Eukaryota; kingdom Metazoa; phylum Chordata; class Mammalia; order Carnivora; family Otariidae; genus Callorhinus; species Callorhinus ursinus. The sequence continues at coordinate 36,951,527 of NW_027397071.1, forward strand.
TAGAGGGAAAAATCAAAGTACAAAAGTCTGGAGGTGAAAGAATGCCAGGCATCTTCAAGGTGCAGGTGTGTCAAAATGATGGGGTGGGGACATTCAGAGAAATAATAAGGGGCCAGATGGTGTAGAGTTTTGTAGGCTGCTAAAGACTTTGGTTTGTATTGAGGGAAGATGAGAAGCCATTGGAGAGTTTTATGCAGAATGACAGGATTGCTTTGGTTTCTATTTTAAGAAAAGAGTGGGAAAGTATGGTGGGCAATGATGCAAGACCAATAAGAATGTATTGCAATAATTCAGGTGGTTTGGACAATGATGTAACAGTGGAGGTATTATTAATTTTAAAGGTAGAGTCAATAGAACTTCCTGGTGAATCAAATGTGGGATGAGAGAAATCAATAATAACTACAAGATTTTTCAGCTTCAGCAAATGGAAAGAACAAAATTGCTATTGACTAATATAGGAAGATAGAAGAGCTGAGGGGTGGGGAATTGGGGAGTTCAATATTGGACATATTAAGTTTAAGATGTTTATTAAACTTATGAATGGTAGTATCTAATAGGCAGTTGGATATAGGAGTCTAATATTCATAGAAACAGTCCAGACGGAAGATAAAAAATTGGGAGTAGAGGTGAAATTAAAACCTTGAGGCTAGAGTTTATACTACAGTGAATGTAGATGGGGAAAAAAGTTCCAAGGACAGAGTCCTAAGATTCACAAATGCATTAGTAATAATAACTATTACTAGGAAGGTGGGGCCCTCTCCCTTATCCCCAGGAGATGAATCTTAATTATTCAGAACCAAGTCTGGTTACTTGCTAGAGTAAGCCTGTGATTCAGCTTTGGTCAGCACAAGGTTAGTCCGATTGGTGTCCAGGGGAAGAGGATAGTAGAAAGGTTTCCTTGCTTTTAAAGACAAGAAACTTTCTTCTTCCACTTTACAGTTATGACTGCATAACACTGGGAACCATGGCAACCCTTATGCAATCATTAGGAGCATTAAGCCACTAGCTGAGGATGGCAGAGGGCAAAGATGAAAAAAAACATGGGTATCTCATGTATTGCTGAGCTATAAATCAACCAGCTGTAGGGCCACTCTATGCCTGGATTTTTTGGTTATTATTTAATACGGGTTTTCATTACTTATGGGAAATAGCATCTGGTTACAATAATCTCATTTTTAATTTTCAAAGCAATGCTTAGGGTATCAAAAAACAAACTGAAACTCAGGGGGTGCCTGGCTGGCTCAGTCAATAAAGCATATTGACTCTTGATCTTCGGATCGTGAGTTTGAGCCCCACGTTGGGTGTAGAGTTTAATTTAAAAATAAAAACAGATTTAAACACAAATGAACTAACTGAAACAAAAAAGGTTAAAGTTGGCAAGGTTAAATAACCTAGCACTTAGGTAACAAATGGTGAACTGAAGCTCATCTAACTCCAGTGTCTATTTTAAGCGATTAGGAGTTGTGGATTTAAAGAGTGGACACTACTGAAAGACAAGGGGAATGGGAGTTGGGAATTCTTGAAGGGACTGGCAAACTAAGGCCAGGAAGTAATAGAGATTGAAAGAAAAGGGAAGTGTCAGAAGAACAGATAGAATAGATTAGTAAACAAGAGAGAGAGTTCTTCTTAAGCGAAGAATATTAGAGTTGAAGATTTTTATTTTTTGAGTAGTGTGAAGACTAGATGTAGGTTATGCCAATAAAAGGGAATTAATTGTATTTTGAGTGCTCAGGGACTGATTGGTTACTATTTACTAAAACACACTGTGGCATGCTATTTTATGTACTTGGGATTCAGTGCTAACTAAAATACACAAGATGTTCTGTGGAGCTCACACTTTGGTGTGAAGAACAGACAATAAACAAGCAAACAACTAGAACTTTGGTGAATATGGAGTTGCTGGTCAGCATAGTCAGAGGCACTAAGTAGCATCTGATTTGAGATGAAATTCCCTGGTTGTGGCTTGACTAGCAACTGAGGCCTTTACACAGGGTTGCACACAGAACACAAGTGAATGAGAATCAGGATGACAATAACTGGCAATTATGTATTTCAAATAATTTTACATATGCCCACTCAAGAAGTAAATGTTTAATGAATGAATGATCTGATCATTAAGTTTCTTCCATTCCAACTCTTCAACCCATTACTTAATAAACTACAGGTTACTTTTTTAAAGATTTTAAGTAATCTCTATACCCAATGTGGGGCTCGAACTCACAACTCTAGAATATTTTCTGTTAGACTGATGCAAAGAACTATCTGAAAACAAAGATGGAGTCTTTGCAGTGATTCATGGTTTCATTCAACATTCACTCCCTAGAATAAGCTCCATGAGGGTAGGCATATTTGTCTATTTTGTTTACTACTTTATCTCCAGCACTTAGAACAATGCCCAGCATTTTTACTGAATCGAATAAATAAGCACCTACTGGATGACAGGTATTATGTTAATCACAAAGGTAAATAAAATGGTTCCCACCCTTAAGGAGTTTACCATTTTAAAGGCTCTAAGTAAAAATCTCTTGGTCTTCACTTGTATCAAAGTACATCCTTAAAGAGCAAGGTTAAGAATCTAAAAGCATTACCTGTCCTGGATAAAAGAAATTTATTGTAGGCTTCATATGATCTTAAATTTAAAAAATAAACTACCATTCTATCTTGAAAAATCAGTATTTGTATCACTAGGTACTACAATTAGATGACCTGTTATAAACAATGATTATGGTAAATCAAAGAAAAATAACAATTTCAGATGCTCCTTTTAAAAATTTTAATTCCTGGGGCGCCTGGGTGGCTCAGATGGTTAAGCGTCTGCCTTCGGCTCAGGTCATGATCCCAGGGTCCTGGGATCGAGTCCCGCATCAGGCTCCCTACTCCTTGGGAGCCTGCTTCTCCCTCTGCTTCTCTCTCTCTCTCTATCCCTCTGTCTCTCATGAATGAATAAATAACATCTTTAAAAAATAAAATAAAATAAAATAAATAAAATTTTTAATTCCTTCTTTTTTCAAATCCTTTCAAATATATCTTAACAAAAATGAAGTGAGAATATCAGTTAATATGAAGCAACATAAAAGAACAAACAGAATCAGAAGGCAAATTCCAAAGAGATCACTGCTATAAATAGAGACATGGAAATGTCAGGACAGAGAAGAAAAGTTCCACTAAAAAACAACAACAAAACTGTATGCCAAGTGAGCTTTACATCTCATACCCACCCATCTTTAGTTAAGGATTTCACTGGCAAAGATCCTCTTTCAATAATCTACTTCAAAGCATCAGTGTTATGAGTAAAGGTAGATGTCCTGATTACAAATATCAAGATGTTTTTGGTTCTGCAAAGATTCTTCTTTCCTAAGAAGAAGAATCTAAGCAGAAAACCTCCAACTGAAATTTAACCCAATCACTGCTGCTCCAGAGTTCTTTGATGAAATTAAGAGCACTGGATTAGGAATCTAGTGTTGACTCTGCAATTAATCTTGTCATTTTGTGCATGGCTCTCAAGCAATCCAGGCCACAATTTCCTCCACCATAATATGACAGAAACAGATCAGATGATATTCAAGGTCTTTCTAAGTCTGCTATCCTAAGAAAAATTGAGTGAAGCTTCTTTTCCATGCTGGATAGCTTCAAAAGCCCCCAATATTCATAACCACATATTCAACAATTTGAACTATAGCTTTGCAGGGAAGTGGTAACTATGATAACAAACAATTCAATTTGATATTAAGATTTTACCAACATAAAGGCACCAAGCCATACTGGGCAAACCAAAGAGTAAGATCCAGTCCTCAACCAGCCCTCTTTTATACAGAGAGAAAAGGGGAGAGAACAAGATCTCTGTGTTCAGAACATGTACTAGTCTAGCTGGGGAAATAAAATTTAATTAAGCTAAATTCTGTATTTATTAAACTTTTTGCATAAGAGGGCAGTTTTCAAACTGATAAGCCTAAGAATCAACTGTGATGCTTTTTTTTTTTTAAATAAGAAATGCAGATTTCCTAAAACAAGTTTCATTAGGCCCAGGTGGAGCCCAAGTATTCACATTCTTAAAAAACACCCAGATAATGCAGTTTTTCTCAAACATACCCTTGTTTCAGAAACACTGCCCTAGCTTAGATCAACAAAAAACTGATAGAGTTCAAAAACAGAAAATGCTTCTAGGGCACTGGGTGGCTCAGTTGGTTAAGCGACTGCCTTCGGCTCAGGTCATGATCCTGGAGTCCCTAGATGGAGTCCCGCATCGGGCTCCCTGCTCGGCAGGGAGTCTGCTTCTCCCTCTGACCCTATCCCCTCTTGTACTCTCTCTCTCTCTCTCTCAAATAAATAAATAAAATAAAATCCTAAAAAAAAAGAAAAAAGATGATTTTAAATTTTGATCTTTATTTGGCTAAATTTTTTTTTTTGAAAAAGATAAATGTAACAGAAGTGAAAGGAACTGATATATAAATATATGATCCAAGTAGGGAGAGAAAAAATAAAACATGTTTTGACCACAAAATAAAGGGAGAAGAAGAACAGTAAATATATCAATTTACTTTAGACATTTGGGTTTTTAAGCAACATACAAAATGAGTCTTGGAGATATCTGCAGACACAGGTTTGGAAATACACGTAGCAAATTAGTACAGGACTAATTCAAGGTAAATTAACAAAACTTACGTAACACTGTATGTTACCTACAGTGGAATTAAAATTTTTAAAAACTTTCACAGGTCAAAAAAATTATGAAACCATATATATTACACATATTCTATAGTTTCATTATATATTATATTCTGCAGCATTATATACCAGCTTTATTCCAAGTTATTGGGATGTATGCTATAGATTTAACTAAAATTACTCAGGAACTGGGTGGTAAAGCCAGTTTTTTGAGACAGATGCTGTCAGGAGTACCAAATTTTCAACCCAGCATTATCCCTACAGTAAGGGAGCATTATGGTATATCAGTAAGGGCAGGCAGCTCTGAATTTTCTTCACTAAATATTGATATTCAATTTCCTATATATTTTATGATTCTGTGCTGTATCTCCCCTGATCCTGGTCAAAGGACAGATCCTGCTTACACACAGCCTGCCAAAAGATGTGTACAGCTAGCCAAACACTATTTATATATTCAAAGAGGCCCTGTGTATGATACAGTAAAGATGGTCCTTCTCTCATTAAATTTGAAGAACCCTGTAAAGTCGGGAAACAGTACCTTAGCAAGCCCCTTTCTCTTCCCCCATATATGCCCTCTGCCTTCACTGAAGGGCAAAGGAAATTTTTATTTTCATAAAGAACCTTTGTCTCAAGCATTAATTGTTCTAAAAGATTAAACTATAAAGAATTTTAATTTTCATAAGAGTCTGATTTTAAAACTCTTGGTATGCTTTTTTTGGAAGGTGGGCTATTTTGTAGAGGAATCCAATATGCCAACAGTACAAACACAATCATAGATGCTGTGTGGTAATACAGAGGAAAAATTAAAATTAAGCAATACTATTCTTTTCTTGAAGAGCTTACAATCTAGTGATGTGGATTACAAACACATAAACCCCCTAAATAATGTATTTGAAAAATAACATTAATCATACCAAATATATATGTATACACATACGCTCTCACACATACACACAGCACAGAGCACTATATATATTTTAGTAAAGCATATTACTAATCCAACCAATGCAGTTAACAGAAAAACAAGCTTCTATCCTATTATACAACACATGGGTTCTTTAATCTTGTATATAATATTTTTATTACATTAACACCTGCCTTCTCATGAAGAACTTTGGCATATATCTTGATAAAAACAAATGCAAGTATTTTTAAAATCGAAGTAAGAAATACTAAGTTGTGAACCACACCACAGAAATTACAGAGATCCATTTCATTACTTGACTTTTTATAGATTCTTCCATTCTTTCAACACAGGTTGCCTGGGTTCAGATCACTAACATGTGACCTTTGGCAAGTTAGTTAACTTACCTGTACCCCAGCAAAATGGAGATTTTAATAAGTACCTCATAGAGCTATTATAAGAATAAATGAATTAAATACAGATAAAGCACTTAAGAATAGGACCCAGTATATAGCACTAGCCACTATAAGGTATGTGCTAATCAGTGAAAACACAGAAAAAGACATAGCCTTTATTGTCACCGACCTTACAATCTAGTGGGAATTCCAAATGATACTATGCTATTATTGCCATGACGTAGTACATGACAACAAATAAGAATCCTTAAATTTTAGAGTTCTCGACAGGCTTTCTGGAAAAATGGAAATTACCAGGCAACAGTAAAATGGAAGAGGTGGGAAGTGTACCTGACAAAAAGGGAGCTCTGCAGTTATGGATAAGTGAGAATGATGAAGATAATAAAAGTCTGGACTTAGGGCAAATCAATGATCATAAGCAATATCCTAGTTATTCTTCAGTCTTCTTACAGCCCTCCAATCAGGACACGCTATCAAATTTGGCAACCAAATTAGATAAGAAATTTCTAATAAATGAGGGTGAGAGGATAGTATCTTAACTTCTGAAAGGGATAACAGAAGTCACAGTGTAAAAAGATAAGACTTTTTATTATCCTTTACTGTTGGCTACTTTTCAGAAACAGATTAAATTGCCCTCTTTTTTTGGTATGCTGGTAAAAGGAAGTTGTGTGACTTACCAAAGGGCACATGGGTTGTACTTGAACACAGATCCTCTTGGGCCTAGTCCAGAGTCCTTTCCACTATCTGGGGCTGCCTCCAGTTTCAGACACTGGTCAAACTGTTGTTCTCCAGCTAATTCGTGTTAACAACTTTGTTCTCTAAAATATATGGGTGCCTGGGTGGCTCAGTCATCTGCCTTTGGCTCAGGTCATGATCCCAGGGTCCTGGGATCAAGTCACACATCAGGCTTCCTGCTCAGTGGGGAGTCAGCTTCTCCCTCTGCCCCTTCCCCCCAACTCATGCACTCACATGCTCTCCCTCTTAAAATAAATTTATTTTTCTCACAAAAATAAAATCTTTAAAAAAAAATGCTAATATATACTGCTTCCATTCACACCTTAGTCTGAAACAGAATTCTAAAAACTCAGTCAAGAGGGATATAAAAGTCATTAAACCAATAACCAACCTAATGATCAAACACCCTAATGACATCCTGGACTATTTACTTTAATTTGAAGTGGCCACTATTCTTCTCACATCTAACCTGAATCTGTTGTTACTGTGTACTGAGGAAATACTGGCCTGGTTTAAATGACACACAGTATATAGCATGAAGTTATCAGATCCTTCTGGCCAAGAGTTGTTAGGAGGTAGGTGATCGGTAGAAAGTTGAGGCAGGAAGCCTGTCCAATTTTGTCACTCTAAAATGCCTGTTAAGGGGAGCCTGGGTGGCACAGTCAGTTATGCATCCCACTCTTGGTTTCAGCTCAGGTCATGATTTCAGGGTCATGAGATGGAGCCCCTTGTCAGGCTCTGAGCTCAGCAGAGTCTGCCTGGGACTCTCTCTCCCTCTCTAAAATAAATCTTAAAAAAAAGGGGTGGGCACCTGGGTGGCTAAGTTGTTAGGTGTCTGCCTTCAGCTCAGGTCATGATCCCAGGGTCCTGGGATCAAGCCCCGCATTGGGCTCCCTGCTCCGCGGGGAGCTTGCTTCTCCCTCTCCCACTGCTTGTGTTCCCTCTCTCGCTGTGTCTCTCGCTGTCAAATAAATAAATAAATAATCTTAAAAAAAAAAAAGCCTGTTAAAAAATCCATAATGGACTATTTTTCTCCAACAGCTAAAAATAATCTGTTACTATCTCACAGATTTAATAAATCCAAAATGAAAATTGTGCTAAGAAAAAAATCACATAGTCATTTGGGAACCAGTAAGTCAGAAGGTAAAAGAAGAAACTTGCCAGTGCATTTAATAGTCCAACTTTTATTACATTTGCTAATCTTTTCACTCTGTTATTTGCTAAATCTAAATGCTCCCTACTATACTTCTGGCAGTTCAAAAACACCAACTTTTGCTTCATCCTAAGGATAAAATATGAAATACCAATTTCTGTGGTAAGAGTCTGACTATAAAATATAATCCAGGCAAATATTTAGCCAATCTCTCAAAGCATAATAAACCAATTTTAGATTATTAGCTATGATACATCCACTTTTAAGAAATTTACATTGCAAAAGGGAATAAATTTAGTCAAGAAAAGCCTGATGTTGGCTGTCTAGGTGGCTCAGTCCTTTGAGCATCTGCCTTTGGCTCGGGTCATGATCCCAGACTCCTGGGATAGAGTCCCAAGTTGGCCTCTCTGCTCAGCGGAGCCTGTTTCTCCCTCTGCCTGCCGCTCCCCTACTCACATAGCCTAACCAAAAGTCACTGATTAGTTTTCCCACAATTCAGTTGCTCTAGCAGGATCCTGGGGTTTACCAAAACTAAGATTTGAACATAACTGCAATCTAAAAAATGTACACGGATTATCCTTTCTTGATTATAAAATGCCAGAAGCTGAATTACATGTTTATTACTAGTTTCCATTTGTACAGCACTTTCTGAAGAGCTCACAAATATCTCATTTGAGGACAGTAAAGGAAGTTATGATCATCAATGTAGATGAGAAATCTGAGACACAGAGACTAAGTTACTTGCCCAAGGTCATAAAACCAACTAAAATGTAGAGGCAGATTTTTTTCAATATGCATTCTTTGAACAAATATCTAAAATGCTGACTAGGCATTAGGGACTGGTCAATGGTAGACAGACAGTCCTTGTTCTCCAGTTTAAATTCTAAAGGAAAAGAGACAATAAACAAGTAAACACAGAGAATGTAATTTCAGATAAATGCTATAAAATGGTAATGGGATAGTGATTGCAGAATGGCACAACTAGAGGTCAGAGATGGCCTAAGGAGGTGACATCTGAATTGAGCCTCGAATGATGAGGACATATCATCCAAGTGAAAGTCTATAAAAGCATCCAGGCCAGACAGAAGAAAAAACAAATATAAAATCCCAAAGGCAGGAAGTATCTTGGACAGCAAGGTGAGTGAAGAATGAAAGGGAGGAGTGTTTAGAGATGGTAGCCTGATCATATGGAGCCCTTACACCACTCCAGGAGATAGGATTTAAAGTGCAATACTTGGGGCGCCTTGGTGGCTCAGTCAGTTAAGTGTCCAGCTTTGTTTCAGCTCAGGTCATGATCTCAGGGTTGTGAGATGGAGCCCAGTGTCAGGTTCCCCACTCAGTGGGGAGTCTTCTTCTCTCCTTCTTCCTCTCCTTCTACCCTTCTGCCCACCCTCACCATGCATGCTCTCTGAAATAAATCTGAAAAAAAATATAATAGGAAGACAAAGATGAGATGATCTGATTTGTTTTAAAAGAAATCATTCAAGCTGCTATATGAAGAAACAACTGTAATATAATCAGGTAGAGGCTTGACCTTCAAAAGTACTGGTAATGGATCCTTGTTACTTTTGAGAACTTACATGTATATTACATATTTTTATAATTTCATAATTTTTTTTTTAGATTTTATTTATTTGATAGAGAGAGAGAGAGAGACAGCAAGAGAGGGAACACAAGCCGAGGGAGAAGCAGGCTTCTGCAGAGCAGGGAGCCCGATGTGGGACTCGATCCCAGGACTCTGGGATCATGACCTGAGCCGAAGGCAGTCGCTTAACAAACTGAGCCACCCAGGTGCCCTATAATTTCATAATTTTAAAAAGCAAATTGCAGAGATTTAAAGGTGGAAGCACAAAAACCAAGTAGAATACTATTGCAGTCCAGGACTGAGGTGATGGTAACTTGGGAGTAGTAGAAATGAAAATTAATAGAATTTGGAATATACCACAAAAGTATGGTAAATAGGTCCTCCCAATGGAGAGGAAGGAGCAGGAATGAAGGCTGACCAGTGGTTCTCAATGTGGGATTTTGCCTACCAGGGGACATCGGCAATGTCTGGAGATATTTTTGGCTGTGACAATTGAGTGTGTGTGTGGCGGGGGGGTGGGGGGGTGTTATGTTACTAGCATCTATGTATGCATAGAGGCTAAGGATGCTAACATATTATAGTACACAGTGGTATTTCAAACAGTGTCAACAGTGCTGGAGTTAAGAAATCCTGATCTAAACTGATTCCAACTGGTTCCCACCCTGGTTCCAGGAGAGTCTACAAATAAACTACAGATGAAGGGCCTTACTTTGAATATTTAGACACAACGAAAATAGAAATAAAGTTTGTTTGGAGGTATATTATATCACTCTGTGGTTAACATTACGTTGATCAGAAGGACTGGTATATGTCCAATTAATAAAATACGAAAAAATCCATTAATTAATAAATGTCATGTTGGACAAACTTTCTCAAAACAGAACTGAAAAAATTTTGTTTAGCAATACCCCCAAAAATGCTTTGTCTTTTTTTTTCCAGTTATACTTAAATCTGTAGTCCAATACATTTGCTGCTTTTCCAAATACAAATCCTCACCCCTCCAAATGTAAAGGGATAGGTAAGAACATTGAAGATAATCAGAGCTATTAATGGTTAAGACGATAGGAAAAGCTTCATTGGAGGAAAATGACCGCCCACTTGTAGCTATATGCATGTATCTGTCTAGTTACCTGACTTACTTAGGGCCCTGAACAAGCGGACACATTAATTGTAGTTATCAGGAAGACCGCAACACACATCTCTTCCAATTACTCTTAAAACTAGCAATGGGAAAAGTACTTTTTTAGACCTAATTCACAAAACATAAAATGCCAAAACTGGTAATGTTCATTTAGATAACAGAAAATACACACACTTAAAAAGTTATCCAGTCCCGGGATGACAATTCAGAACATTACATTTGGGTTCTCATAGGCAGGGGCTGGGGTAAACTACTTTAAGGAAGCCACAAAGTCAATTTTGGTCAAAAGATAGATGTTTTTGTTAATTATAAGATGACCTCAATAAAACTGGCCCTGGACACATACAGTGTCAGGTTATTAAGTGTAGTTACAACGGAATTTTACGAACAATCACGTTTTTAAGAGGCAAAGGGCAGTCGTGATTTCACAGCCTCATCCACATTACACAAAAATACCGAAATCAGCTCGAGAACTAAAAGGCCTCTAGCCCGAATTCACCCCACTTGTGATAAAACAGACCTGCCAATCTATAAGTAAAATACAGGGACACTTTACTACCCTGAAAATCAGGACGAGATCCCGCCAGGCCGGGCGGACGTTTTCGGAAACATCTCCGCTTGGCGTCCCGGGCGCGCTTCTACCAGGCACACTCCTGGTTGCAGCGCTCTCGAGATACGGTAGCGTCGCCCTTACGCCTGTCAACGTGACTCCCTTTCCCATGGATACACAGAATGACCCTTGGCGCAAAATTCACCCACAGTCCCTTCCCGAGTCTGCAACCAATAAAAAACAACTACTCTTTCTTCAGGTCTTAAGAAACGCACGCCAACCGGGGTCATCGCGCCAGTATCACCCACCACCCCGGAAGTACAAGCAACACGGCTTCAACAAGAGAATGCGCATAGAGGAGGCGCCAAAATAAATCCCACTCTCGCGATATCTTAAACACAAGTCTCGCGACATCCTTCTGCTTCTCCTTGTTTTTTAGCTCCACCCCCACACCAGTTCGTTGCTTCAAAACACCGCGAGATTTTCTCCTTTCAATCTCCGCCCCTTTACGGCACGATGGTCGCACAAGAATGTGATACAGGCTCGACGGCCGCCATTTTCTTTCTTTCTTAGCAGTTGGCTGAGGGAAGGTCTCTGCGAAGAAGCGGCAGCGGCCACTATAGCGTAGACATGGCAGACTACTCAACAGTGCCTCCACCTTCTTCTGGTTCAGCTGGTGGTGGAGGCGGCGGCGGTGGTGGTGGAGGAGTTAACGATGCTTTCAAAGATGCGCTGCAGAGAGCACGGCAGGTAAGTCTGGACCGCGCGGCGGGATCCCGAACGCTCATGGTAATTGGCCGCTGGCTGTGTAGGCCGCTACTTCTTCGCTCATGAGGAAGAGGAAAGAAGTGCCCTTCCGGGCTCTGAAATGTGAGGAGACTTATGGTTCCCCACGTTGGTGATACAGTTTGGAGGCTGGAGCTCGGTTTTGTGTATCTTGGTGTCTAAGCCACTTAGAACCCCAACGGGTGTTACGCATAGATGGCTTTAGGTCTTTAGCTTCTGCGGCAGTCGCGCTTCTTTCTCTGAGGAGTTAGCTTGGCATTTTCTTTTTTTCAGAGTGAACATTCTCCTCCATGGGATAAAGCGCGCGTAGTTTTTACACAATAGTATGGAAGGTTCTGGTAATGAGTTTGGGAGAGGACTAGGGTCTGTCCTCAGGAGCCATAGTAAGGGAGGGATATGTCAGTAAAGCAGTCTTTACAGTTTCCAGCTCATTCGAGCTCTGTCGAAATTAATCTTTCGGTATCATTCACTTTCATTATCTACAAGGAAGAGACTTAAGAGAGCACTAGTATCCCGTGTTGGAATCCTTCCTCAGAGCAGGATTTATGTGTCAGTGTGTTACCAGTCCTTTCCCCTTATTTCTCAAAATGGCTTCAGGCCTATTACACCCGAAGTTTCAATTTGAATCTGCCTCTCTGTTCAGAGTCGTAAACTGACCAGACCTCTTTGTATTACGTAGGTGCGTACATTTGCCTTGAAGGCAGTTCTTTTCCAAACGAAAGCTGTTTAAAAAGAAAAAAATTACTCCAGGAAATTTAAAGGCTACTTAATTTGAACTTTATTAGATGGTCCCTTAACGTAACTATAACTTAAAAGGTATGGAGTTATATGTAAGCAAAATAATTTTATTCTCCTTACGACATTTTTCATATTAGGTGCTAGACATTTTTAGATTACAGCGTTAAGCGAACGGGAATCAGAAACTGATTTTGTGGTATGTTTTGTTTGCGTTAGGAGTTAACGTTGTTAACCTTTTTCACCCTCCAGTTCCATTAAAGCATCGTTTGAGTCAAACTGCGTAAACTCTGTAATAATGTAACAAATCGTTTATTTTTATAATGTGAACACATAATTAAACTTACCTATACTTGTGTATGATCAGAAAGTCAACAAAAAAGTCACCATTAATACTAATTGTGCAGCTTTTTCACATTTTTGGAATAGCGACTGAAACATATATAATGACATAAATTGTTGGTTATTATTAGATTGGTTGAAAGACTCACCTGAATTATTTTATTCGACCAATGTATTGAAATTAATTTGTGCTGCACATTGTACTTAGATATTAGAGATTTTTTTTTTTAATGTGTGAATTGTATTTCTGCCCTAGGAAGTGATGATACAATCAAGGAACCAAATGCAAATGAATAGTAGTATCTGATTAATACTTTCAGAGAGGAGTAGACAAAAATGGGCACCGTTAATTTATCCACGTGTTCTGTAAACATTTATAGAGTTCCTGCTGTGAGTCAGGCACTGTACACAACACCAAAGAGTGGGGTGCCTAACTGCCAAAGGACTGATATTTTAAGCAAGGCATTAAAGAATGAGTGAAAGTTTGATCAGTGGAGAAAAGAAGCATGTGCAAAGGTATGAGGGTTTTTGGAATGACAGGAACCCAGGAATGAAGTCACTGGAGGATAATGATGGTTGGGGGAAAGAGGGTGGAAATTGAGGTGAGTACAGATGGATACAACTTCTGAAAGACTTCATGTTGCCATGCTTTAATTAAAAATTGGACTTCATTATTTGGCTAAGCTGTAATTTCCTAATTATGTTAGATGGCTTAATTTTTAAATACAGAAATTGTCCTCAAACTGGATTTCTTGTACTCACTTTTTATGCCAATAGGTCAGCTGCCTCAATGCTCTTGCTGTAATGATACGATTTTTATAGATGTCTTGCTGTAATAATTTGATTGTTTCTTTACAGAATTGATCTTAAGCCTGAGATTCCTAAATTTAGCTTTTGAGTTGAATTTCCCTTTCTGATTACATTTGAAGATGCCTCCATATGTCAGTTGTAGCTGCTTGTCTGATATATATAAATGGAATACAGAGAGGAGTACTTGGACTGACGAAACAAGTTAGGTTAATGTCTGAACTACTTTTTCCTTATCTATATTAAAAGCATGCTGGATTATATTTCCAAAATCCCCGTCTAACTTTAAGTTTCTTTTCTTTGTCCAGTGTATTATGCTGTGTTCTTGGAAGGAGGAGGTATAAGAACAGCTTCTTGCCCTCAGAGAGCTGTGTAGTAACGGGGATGCTATTGGCTTTTTTAACTGGACGGTTCTTTGTTAATGCAGGACAAATGATTACTACCTAGCTCATTTTGCCATCTGGTAATTTAGACCAAGTTGCTCAATCATTTTTCCAGAGAATTCCAATGGCTTATTTTTTAATGTGAAATTTCCAAATTTTTAAATACCCTCTGAGCTAAATTCAGCACAGGGGCACCAGATTGCTTCTCTAGTTTAGGAACCACTTGAGAGATTTATATTTGTGTATTTCAAGCTGTAACTCTAAAGGGTGGGGTTGGGATTCTTTGGTTAGGACTTTGGTGATCACACTAAACCAGTTTTGTCTCTGAAATACTGGAAAAGCAAAATGTATCTCTCTACCTTTTTTTTCCTTGACGTTACGAAGATAGAAGTGAATCAGGCTGGGACTCCATGATTGGTAGAACACAAATGAAGCAAGAGTATCAGCCCTGATTCTTTAGCTTCTAAACAGCTATTAGTCTTTAAGTACTCAGTTATTCTTGAAATCTCTTCCTTGATTAAAGTGATTCAGGCTGCATTATGTTTGAATGCAATGAAAATTTTATAAAATAGAATTGTTGACTTTTCAGTTACCAATAATTTCTGCTGAAAACGCACACTTGAGTAGGGTTTTTGGGTCTTTGTTTTTGTTTTTGCTTTTTTTTGTTTGTTTCTACATTTTGTGACAGGATAGCAAAGCTTGATTATGATAAAAAATTCCTCTGTTGTAGGAGGGCACAGTGTTAAAAAAAATGGTTGTTAGTATTTTTACTAAGAGCGCTTCTTAATGTCTTTGTACTCTTTCTGAATTTTTAAAATGGTGTTACTAATTCTTTTGAATGAAGCTTTCATTTTCATTTGGATAGTTTTAGAACTATTCAATGAATAATGGATAATAGGGAGGTATAAATAAGTATCCTTTCTATATGCGGAAGTTCCTTGGGAGTTCAGGGAGTGGTGTTGTGCAAACTCATGCAGCATTTATAAAAGCTAACTGCAGAAGGTATTCACAGCTTAAGATCATCAGTAGTTACTATCCTGTCTGGCTTTCTTCTCTAAAATCAGTGCCAGGCAGTGTATTTAAGTTCTAAGGAACAATTCAGATGTTAAGCCTTTAAAACTTAAGGGTGGAAAAGCAGTTGTTTTCAGGTATTTCTTTCAGAAAAGAAATAAGATTTTAATTAATTGCTCAAAGACATGGAATAGGCTTTTGAGAAAGTGAAAGGATGATTAAGGAAGGTTAGATTGAGCCTTTTTTTTTTTTTCAAGTAATCTCTACACCCGATGTGGACCCTGAGGTCAAGAGTTGCATGCTCTTTGAGGCAGCCAGGTGCCCCCAAAGCCTTTTTTAAATCAAGCATTTTAATAGTTAATCCTGATATGCTTTGTGAGGAAAAGGGAAATCTGGAAACCCTGGGAGGTACAGTTGGGAACTGATACATATTCAATTTTAAGTGATATGTAAGTGGATTTTAAGACTCAAGTCGTTGAATATACTTATCCTTTCCAGTTTTCTAATTATAATGAAGCATGAAGCAGTTGGTTTAGTTCCACATCAGGATCCCTTTGGGGGAATTCTAGGCAACAGAAGTTCGAATTTTCTGTGTAATTTTTTAACATGGAAAATTTCAAACATACTCAAAATTAACAATAATCTGATGAACCTCCAATGAGCGTATCATTCACCTTTGGTGATTACCCCTTCAGAGTAATTAGCATGGAGCTATGTAGAAATTGGGACATCTCCACCATTGACTTACCATGTAACCTGGTTAAGTTCCCTCTTGAGATTTTTTCTGCTGTAAAATGGATCATTATCTCACGAAGTATTCTCACCTCTTAGGGTTGTTTGATGATTGAGTGACAAAATGAGTATAAAACATATAGTATGGAGTTTGGCCTATTGCTCGCACTCAGCAATATTAGTTCCATATTTCTTTCCATAGAAAAATGGAGTAAATACCCACTGGTTGTGTCCTGCCTTGTGACTTGAGGCTGCTATTTTTTTATATGATGTTTAGTTAAGTGCAAGCAATTATTTGCCCCACTCTAAAAAAGTCTAAGAATCTGTAGCTGAGACTTTGCTTAGAGGTACAGCCTCCCAGACTTCTCCCACCCCCATGTTCCTGTAGAACAGGATTGTCTGATAGAAATATGATACAAATCATATATTTTATTTAATGCAGCATACCCAAAACGTTACCATTTTGACATGTGTGCAATATAAAAAAAAAAACAAAAACAGATGCTTTCTACTCTTTATATTTGATTCAAGTTTTCAGTATCCATTTGTGTATTTAACACTTCATTTGGGCTAGCCAGGTAACCATGTGTGGCTAGCATCTACCTTATTAGACAACACAGTCTTAGAATCCCATAAGGTGTTCACATTCTCTGTGCCTACAACACATTTTTTGAAGAGTCATGGGAAAGAGCCATGGAGAAGATAGAATTAGGACCACATTTTCCCCAAAGCTATTTATTTGTTGGTCAGTTGATTCTGAAGATTCCTGATTACTTCTTCGTTTGTTCTTACAGAGATTTATCAGAAGCTTAATTCCAGCTGATTATGTTTTAACTCTTTGAAGTTATTACTGGTAGTGATACATTGATCTGTAATTTTTGTTTTTCTTTGAAATGAATTTTTTTGTATTAGATATTTACCATTTGTATGTATGAGGAAATACAGCACTGAATAGTGTATAGTAGATATGTTATCCTTAATGATGGTGTGCTTTTGTTTTTTAAGATTGCAGCAAAAATTGGAGGTGATGCTGGTACATCACTGAATTCAAATGACTATGGTTATGGGGGACAAAAAAGACCTTTGGAAGATGGAGGTAAGTTATAGTCATAAGTATTTTAATTGTTTTATACACAGGTTAGTTGAAGGTGATTTTCAATATTTTTCAAATGTTCTTTTATTAAAACATTACTTTTATAATAAGGTTCTTAAAATTGTAAGGTTTATATTGGCCTCAGGAGGAAAGGGGGGGGGAGACCTTAGACAAGGTAGGTAAAATTTTGAGTCAATCAGCCAGTTTTGTCTTAGTAGAAAACAACATTTTCTCTCTTTGAGGATTGTGCCAGATTGACAGTTTGCACAGACATCTTGTTAATATACTGAAAAGAACAAAAATATAAAATGTTTAGAAGACATTTCACTGGTTTTTCTCATCATACGTGAATTAATCTTTATATGCTATGTTTTCATTGTTTTGCTATTTCAGATTTGACTTTAAAGGTTGATGTTGCTATAGCTTGCTACTGTAGTGTGTTGCAGGTTATACCTTTTTTTATGTTACTTTTTTTGTTTTAGTACCTTGTTTTGTGTTTCAGGTTTAACTCAAAATGTGGCTTAAAACAGATTTACAGTGCTTTGTATTTTTTAAAAAAACGTAATTGTTGAAGCTTCTGAACTTAGAAGTCTGCAAGTTTTTTTTTTGTTTTAGATGTATGAACTTTGATACATTTTCTTTTTGCCCTTTTATTTACTTAATTTTTTTTTTAAGGAGGATTCTGAATGAGCCTATAGAATGTATTTGTAGCTTTTGACCAGGTGTACTTGGTTTCCTTTTATTTAAGTGTCTTTCACATTTATAGTGAGGTTTTAATATACAAAAAAATGAGCTAATGATGCTTCAGATGTTGTATGTAATGTATTCTTTTTATTTTATGTGTAGATGGCTCTTGGACAAGTCCGAGCAGTACAACACACTGGGAGGGAATGCCCTCTCCTTTTAAAGGCAGGAATTTTTATTTATTACCTGTGTTTAGTATGTAAACGTGAAATAAACCAGTGGATTCTTAAATGGACACAAATAATTCTTGGATTATGTGTCTGAATTTTTGCTGCACAACATTCTGATGTTTAATCATTTAAGTTTGAAGGGGGGAGGAAAATGTAGTACTTTTCAGATGTAGGTTGTCTATTCTAAGGTATGCATTGTATTCATCTGTGTAAAGGATGTAGATGAAGGTAGTCATGTAGTTGCTTTGAGTTTTTCTGCTGAAGCGTATGCCGTGAAATGTTTGGTTAGGAACAATAGAATAGTTTAGATTGAGATTGCCTTGTAATGTGATTTTTTTATTTATTTATTTTGCATAGCCTTGTGGTCACTGTCAGATACACTCAACTTTGATATGTCAAATTTTCACATTTTGATAGGTTCTGTTTTTCTTCCAGTCTTCAGTTCCTACAGTGGGAAGCATCATTAGCCTTTAGCATGTGATATTTTGCTAGTAATGGACCTAAATACTTTGTCTTGTATCATTCTAAAGTGCTTAACATACATTAAGGTCAGTGATTTGATACAATCAAAAAGAATTTTTTTTAAATGTCTGTGCATCTTTTAAACATGAAAAGAATGAAAGAAATGTAATGTTTCTTTTGATTACTAAGAGTTTGGGATAAGTTTTGGCACTTTTGGTTCAAATGATCAACAATTATCCTCAGCTATTTCAATTAAGTGTTTACATTGATATTTATTCTTGCTTGGGCACTGGTTAGCTAAGTCTTATATTTGTATTTATTGGCAAAAAGTTAAAAGGCTCTTAATTTTGCAGATCAACCAGATGCTAAGAAAGTTGCTCCTCAAAATGACTGTAAGTATTTTAAATTGGGTTAAAAGCTAAAGTAACTGGATTTTATTTTAAAAGATTTTATTTATTTATTTGAGAGAGAGCACGAGAGGGAAGAGGGTCAGAGGGAGAAGCAGACTCCCCGCTGAGCAGGGAGCCCGATGTGGGACTCGATCCCGGGACTCCAGGATCATGACCTGAGCCGAAGGCAGTCGCTTAACCGAGCCACCCAGGCGCCCAGTAACTGGATTTTAGTATCAGGGTTTTCTGCCTGGATTTTGTTGGGTGTCTTTGGAGTTAGTTGATGGCCATGAATATTTTAGAATGAATGTCTTTGTAAATATTACTTCCTGTCTTCATAATCTCCCACTTCAATTATGGCCAGGTATATAGTAATAAGATTTGATTGCTAAATTATTTTCATATTCAATTTATTTTATAACTCCATTTTTTAACCTAAGCTTGTGCCCTTTGAGAAAGAACAGTTTCTGTGTCATTGCTAAAAATACCTGCTATTTCACCGACTTTCTTACCCATTGTCAATGTTTGTTTAAGTATTTTGCATACAATTTTACTCTCAAAGGTGGTGTTCTCTATGTGTATGGGAAAAAGTATTGCTTGATAGGATTGTATTATTAAATATGTGTGAACTTAAAAGTTTTCATTTTATTTGATTTTTTGGTAGCTTTTGGAACACAGTTACCACCGATGCATCAGCAGCAAAGGTATAGTGAAATGCTTTTCAAAGAGTACTTTGCAAGATTTAGTTCAACGGTCTGTAAAAACACAACGAAGTTAGCGTATAGTGAATATGTGTCTGTATTTTTTTTTGTATATTCATTTCTCTCCACTTAAGTTGATACAGAATGATCATTTTTCCTTTTGAGTGAGATGCATTTGTAATTTGGAAGGATGGGAAGAATTAGCCACATATTAGAAGAACTAAAGTGAATGAAAATAATTGTTAAAAAAACATTCCCTGAACTCCACCCCAACTCCTTTGCAGTTCATGCCTTCAGACTGTTCATCTACCATACCCTCGTCACTTGATGTCTCACCTTAAGATTCTGACTTGAACTACTCAAGCTGTATTTTGACTATGAATATGTGCCTGAAAACCTAGTTTAAGCCATTAGATGTCCATTTTTATTAGATTACCTTTTATATGTAAACAAATTCTCTTTCTTTGAAGGAAAACGTTAGTTTTTGTCTTTTGTTAGCAGGTCTGTAATGACAGAAGAATACAAAGTTCCAGATGGAATGGTTGGATTTAGTAAGTAGCCTAATTTTTAAAGCTTTGAAAACAATCAAAACATACTTTACAGTCTTTTAGCAAATAATTTTTTTTCTTTTTTCTTTACTAGTAATTGGCAGAGGTGGTGAACAGATCTCACGCATACAACAAGAATCTGGATGCAAAATACAGATAGCTCCTGGTAACATTCTCTTGCTATTTTCAGAGTGACTGGAAAACTAGGATATTTTTTTTAAGTAAATACTAAAAATGATGTTGTAATCTTTTCTTGGCCTAAAATATTTTTGGTGTTTTTTAATTGTAGACAGTGGTGGCCTTCCAGAAAGATCTTGTATGCTAACGGGAACACCTGAATCTGTCCAGTAAGTATGAAATCATATGCCTGAGGCTAGCCCCTCTTTCCTGCTGAAGAAGGACATTGCCCCTAAATAGAACTGATACTCTCCTGCACTATTAGTTTTCCCATTTTCTAGGTAATTTCTAACAAGGTATAAAGATGATTGAAAATCCCTCCCATCAAAATAAAACCTGTTCTTGAACCTCACATTTTTATTTCTCTGCCTACTTACACAATAAAACTCCTTAAAAGGGGTAGTTCTCTTTGCCATATCATTTGCATCTATTTTCATTTTGTCTTGAACTTGTATGAATCAGACTTTAATTCCCGTGGTTCCATTAAAATTGTTCTTTTCAAGATCACAAATGGCCTCTGCATCATTCCACCTATCAACATTGTTTGACACAGTGAACTACTTTCCTAGAGATATCCCCTCCCTAGCTCCTCTTTCTCAGGCATTCTTGGTTGTCCAACTTTATCTTCCTGGCCTTTCAGTATGAAAGTGCCACAAAATTCAGTCCTCCTATTGTCTGTCTACATGTACTCTTTAGATGACTTTATTTACTCTTTTATAAACTTTTTTTTTTTTTTTAGATTTTATATATTTGACAGAGCGACAGCAAGAGAGGGAACACACAGGCAGGGGGAATGGGAGAGGGAGAAGCAGGCTTCCTGTTGAGCAGGGAGCTGGATGTGGCCTCGATCCCCAGACCCTGGGATCATGACCTGAGCCAAAGGCAGATGCTTAACGACTGAGCCACCCAGGCGCCCCTATAAACTTTAATATATCGCTTTACATATTATAAATTTTATGTACTCCTAAATTTTTATTTTCAGCCTTGCTCTCTTTCTAAATTCTAGATTCCTGTCAAGCTGCTGACTTAGTATCTTTTTGAGGGGGCACCTCACCTGGTTGCACAGTTAAGCGCCCGACTCTTGGTTTCAGCTCAGGTCTTGATCTCAGGGTCGTGAGGTCGGGCTCCGCACTCAGCACAGAGTCTGCTTGAGACTCTTCCTCTTCCTCTGCCATTTCCCCACCCCCATCCCTGCACATGGGCACTCACTCTAAAATAAATCTTTTTAAAAGTACATTTATCTTTTTCTTGTCCTTCATTTATCCATAAGCAACTCTTTGGTCTTTTTTTTTCATAATTTATTTGGAATCCAGTCTCTTCTTGCCACCCTCTATACTATCACCTTGTCTATGACCATTTTTTATATTTCAACATGTTTCCATTCTTTTTAGCCTTGTTCAGCAATAGTCTATTCTTAGTAGTATAGACATACGATCTTTTTAAAATGTGAATCGGTTCATATCATTACTTTGCTCAAATCATCTAATGCTTCACCACTTCGAGTAAAAGTCAGCATCTTTATCATGGCCTGATTTATCTGCCACCTTTCTCACTTCGTTTTTTACCATTCTTCTTCCAACTCTGTTCAAACCCCATTTAGCTTCTATTCTTTCAGCACACCAAGTATGCTTCTCATCTGAGTCCTTTGCAATTTCTCTTAATTCTCTCTGGAACATTTTCCCTCTGATATTTTCATAGTTACTTTCCTTCTTCCTTTACATTTTTGTCAGAATGTCTCCTTATCAGTAAAGTCTTTTATGTCTGCTTTGCATAAAATAGCATACCTTTATGCACACACATTCTGTCCTTCTTACCCTGTTTTGATTTTGTTTATAGCACTTAACCAAACATGTTGTTTTTAGTTACTTAAGGTGAGCTAAACCAGCAGGAACCCTGTATGTTTCATTCAGTGTTGTAACTCTATTACTTAGAATAGTACCTGGTATGTACTTAACATTTCTTAAGTATTTTTGAATGGATAAATAAATTTTAATGTGTGAGTGACCAAAGTGATGTCTTAAAATTGGAAATACATCATTTAGTTAATTGGCAAAATAGTTTAATTCTGAGATAACTTTAGAAGTAGAGTGGGGGAAAAAAGTAGAGTGCTACTTCTTGGAAATTTAGGACTATCCTCAAAAATACTGCAAATTACATACCTAGAAAATTTATTGTATAGTTTCATTCTTTGTTCTTGATGGCATTTTCTCTTAATTAAAATTGTTAAATTAGCTTTAAGCCACCTAAACCTGAATTGGGATGGGAGAAGTACCTGCTTAAGTTATTTTTTATTTCTCTATTTGAATAACCTTTTGAGTATGCTATAACTTACTGTTTGACTCCTAATTTGTTAACAGATCAGCAAAACGGTTATTGGACCAGATTGTTGAAAAAGGAAGACCAGCCCCTGGCTTCCACCATGGTGATGGACCAGGAAATGCAGTTCAAGAAATCATGATTCCAGCTAGCAAAGCAGGATTAGTTATTGGAAAGGGGGGAGAAACTATTAAACAACTTCAGGTATTACTTTGTAAAATTACTTTTCATCTGTTTTGAAGCCAATTTCCTTCCACTCCCCTTTTGTTAAACATATAATTTCTTTGATTAATAGGAGCGGGCTGGAGTTAAAATGGTTATGATTCAAGATGGACCTCAGAACACTGGTGCTGACAAACCTCTTAGGATTACAGGAGACCCATACAAAGTTCAGGTAAACTTAAGTTTATATCTTACATAGAAGGATTTGGGGGCAGAATGGGCAAAACACATATGAATAATTAGTGTTTTGAGACATGCTTTGTAAGTTGGGTGTTGTTTTGTGTTTTTGTACTTCAGCAAGCCAAGGAAATGGTGTTAGAGTTAATTCGTGATCAAGGTGGTTTCAGAGAAGTTCGAAATGAGTATGGGTCAAGAATAGGAGGAAATGAAGGGATAGACGTAAGTAAAAATACCCATTCAGAAATGGTTGTATACTAACTGATAAATATATGTGGATTCCCTCCCCCCTGCCAACCGTCCCCCTTCCCCCCCCATAATTTATGCCTTAGAGTGCAGAATGTATATCTTGTTACCCTATTTGATGCAATCATAATACTGTATATACTTTTATGATTTGAGGTGGATTAATTTTCAGGAAATTACTTTCCTTAATACCTAGTCATCTTTGTATAAGGTCCCCATTCCAAGATTTGCTGTTGGCATTGTAATAGGAAGAAATGGAGAGATGATAAAAAAAATACAAAATGATGCTGGTGTTCGAATTCAGTTTAAGCCAGGTGAGTACATATATTTCATTATCTATGTATTAGTAGCAGTTAACTTTTTTACACACATTTGTTGCTAACTCAGTCCAATTTGCTTCTTGGTTTTGAAGATGATGGAACAACACCTGATAGAATAGCGCAA
Source organism: Callorhinus ursinus (assembly GCF_003265705.2). Taxonomy (NCBI): domain Eukaryota; kingdom Metazoa; phylum Chordata; class Mammalia; order Carnivora; family Otariidae; genus Callorhinus; species Callorhinus ursinus. The sequence goes on from NW_027397071.1 coordinate 36,975,161, forward strand.
ATAACGGGACCTCCAGACCGATGTCAACATGCTGCAGAAATTATTACAGACCTTCTTCGAAGTGTTCAGGTTTGACAGATGTTAATATTTTCATTGTTTCATTTTTATTTAAAAAATGTTTTCCTTCAAGTCTGAAAGGGTCCCCCCTCCCCTTTAGTTTTATTTATATCAGAATCTGTCTGATGATACTTTGTTAATAACTGGAAAGTTTAAGTTGCTTTGAGGTAGACATCTTGGAGTGGGAAGGTAGGGAAGGTAGCTACGTGTATTGTCTTATTCATCCCAGTATAAAAAGAATAAATGGTGGGTATTGTTGACTATTTGGGCCACGTCATCTCCCAGCTTCTTGAATTTCTGGTATAGGAAAATGAAGGTTGAGGAAGATAGACACGTGATGACTTTATCATGGAAAGAAGAGTATGATTCTATGCTGACTTTCCTTCTTCCTCTTTTTTAGGCTGGTAATCCTGGTGGACCTGGACCTGGTGGTCGAGGAAGAGGTAGAGGTCAAGGCAACTGGAACATGGGACCACCTGGTGGACTACAGGAATTTAATTTCATTGTACCAACTGGGAAAACTGGATTAATAATAGGAAAAGGCAATGTATTTTAAACTCTTATTAATGTTTTGATGTGTGGGTAAAAATTTAACACATGGCCGGATTTTTCTATATGCTTTTTCTGTTGTAAACCAGTAGCAGTGATTTTTCCTTTGCTGTATCTTATGTTGATTTCTAACAAAAACATAAATGAAGGGCCTTATATATAAAATAAAAGTGGGATTTGAATCACATTGGCTTCTAGAGAGGGGACCAACAGTTTTAATTATTAGTGTAAGAAATTTTTCCTGACTCATATCTTATTAAAATTTAGAATTTTTTTGTAAGTGTGTTAGTTTATGTTACTTGTAAAAGCAATTTATTTGAGCCAGATATTTTAAGTTATAGTTTTTTTTGTTATAATTCATTTTAAGGTTGGGTGTAGGTATACTGATTTATGTCTTAAAACTTAAATGTGTTTTAGGAGAAGTATGAATGCTTTATATAACTTGATTTAAAGTGTAAAATAAATGGGAAATCCCCAAAAAATATGGGCAGATGGGATACTGCTCAAAACTTTTTTTTTTAATGGCCCTTTTGTGACCATTTTCTTTTGGATAGTTCCTTTTGTATCCTTTGAATCTTTAGAGAAATTAATGTGTTTTGATTTTAGGAGGTGAAACCATAAAAAGCATAAGCCAGCAGTCTGGTGCAAGAATAGAACTTCAGAGAAATCCTCCACCTAATGCAGATCCTAATATGAAATTATTTACAATCCGTGGCACTCCACAGCAAATAGACTATGCGCGGCAACTTATAGAAGAAAAGATTGGTGTGAGTATGCTTTAAACCTCAATTTCTAGGGGTGCGTGGCTGGCTCAGTCAGTAGAGCATGTGAATCTTGATCTCCAGGCAGTGAGTTCAAGCCCCACATTGGGCATAGAGCTTACTTAAAAAATAGGTAGGGGCGCCTGGGTGGTTCAGTCAGTTGGGCATCTGCCTTTGGCTCAGGTGGTGTTCCTGGGGTCCTGGGATTGAACCCCATGTGGGGCTTCCTGCTCAGCAGGGAGCCTGCTTCTCCCTATCCCTGACCCCACTTGTGCTCCCTCTCAAATGAATAAATAAAATCTTTAAAACACACACACAACAGTTTAAAAAAACCAAATACATAAATAGATAACCAACCTCAATTTATACAAAGGCCCTCTTAGTTAAATAAGACATTAATTCACATGTTCCTATAATTGCTATACAGAAAAATGCCAATTTCTAGTCTAAGATTATAGGTTTCATCATATAATGGTTACATATAACATAGAAAAGATTCTCCAGCAGTGAAAAATAACCTAATTAAATACACATTTATAAGTATTCAGAACCTTATATTTGGGTGTGGATAAATAAGAAATGGGTAGCGTTACTTGCAGATACGATGTTAGGGTTGGTGGAGGGTTATAGAGTATACTTGAAGGACATAGTTAATGAGAATTCAGTATTTAATAAGGGGCTTACTTTACTCAACCCTGCTGAGGTAAATATGAGTTATATGCATCCCCCACTTTAGAGTAGAAATTTACAAATCCAACTCTTAGACTGACAATCGCTTAAGGAGTTTTAGATGTGTACTACTTGAATGCTTTCCACCTCTACACATACCACACAGCTCTGATTCAGAATGTCTGGAACAGGGCCCAGCATCTAATTTTAGAAGGATGTTCCAGGTGATTCTGATACATGGCCAAATTTGGAAATTTTTCCTTTAGAAGAGTTTCCTGGTGGTAGTACAAAAAAATGTATAGAGAGTCTTGATTGTGCTTTCTTATAAATGAGGAACTACTAGTGTTTTACCGCATTCTTTTACTATAGGGCGTAGGGGAGCATCTTAAGTTACTAATAACAATTAGAATTTCTTAGGAAAATTCTCCGTGGTGTTTGCCATGCTGTGGATGGGATAGAAAAGAAGTTTGACACGGTTTATGTTTCAGAGAAAGACAAATATAGATGTACAAAAGATGCTTAAAGAATGTCTCATAGGGGTTCCTGGCTGATTCAGTTAGTAGAGCATGCAACTGTTGATCTCGGGTTGTAAGTTCAAGCTCTACATTGGGTGTAGAGATTACTTAAAAACAAAAAGAATGTATTATAAAAATACATAACATTGTAAGTTCTATGGGATGGACAATAAGTGTTCAAAAACAAAAAAAATAATTTTGGACATGGTAGTGGCGGAGATTGATCCTAGAAAAATGAACACATCTTGGTTTTGGGTTTTACAGTGCTTAGTATTGCATGGATCAAGGTTTCTTCTGGATTGATGGGCAAAAAGATAGGTTATAGAGAAGCAGTTTAGTATGGCGGTTATGAGCATGGACTCTTGGAGTCCCATGTTAGGGTTCAGAATACTCTGAGTCATTTACTGACTTTGTGACCTTGGAGTAAGCTATTTATACTCGTTTGCCTCTCGTTTCTTCTGTAAATGAGGATAACAGTAGCTCCTTTATGGGGTTGTAGGGATTAAATAAAGTGTGTGTCACTTAAAAGAGTGGCACATAGCCCTATAAAAATATTAATACTTTTTCAGTAATCCTTTTTTACTTTTTAGAAAGGATGGTTTTTGGATAGTAGAAGTGAGTGATAATGACAAGTTAGAGATTTAAAGGGATAAAGTAATAAAAAGGATTTTAAAAGTCCTGAAGTTTAGCTTCATTATTTTGTAGTGCGAAAATAGACAACCAAATGTGGTTTAAGCAGTTTGCTCCAAAACATCATGAACTGTATTAACTGCATGAAAGCTGTGTTTAGGACGGTTAAATCTAGTCTAGTGGTCTTTACAAGTTGGATTATGAAGAGGAAAATCAACTGAGCTTTATTAATTATGTGGTGTGATATGAATATGAAGATACGGTATTTGGAAAATGATAAAGAGCAAGAGGAAATGAATTTAAATTGTTCACGTAAATGGAGTTCAGTGACACAAAGGTTGTGAAGAGGATAGTTTTTTGAGTGAGAATTGTTACTTTATTAGTAAAGTACCCAGTAGACAATTCACAATATAAGCCCTAAGCAGTTTGGGGAATATATCGTCAAGGTGGTTGTCTGATTGTTAGGAAAATAAATGTAGAATGGATGCAGAAAAAGAAAAGCTAGAGACAACATATTTGATAGGCATCCATGATTAAAATGATAAAGGAGTAGTAAAAGAATTAAAAAAGGAAAGGGAAATAACAGAAAAGGGAATAGTCAAAGGAATAGAATGGAAGGTAAAGGAGATGTTTCAATTCTTTGCTGATGCTGTTGATTTTAATGAATTTACATGTCTCAGTATGGTAAAGAGTTTAAGCAACATGAATGAGAAAATGAAGGAAAATCTAAAATATGTTGCTTGTGGCTATATGAAAGGGTAGGAATGGAAGGTTAATTTGGCCTTTGAATTGTTCAGCCATTACCATTTTTCTGATTTTCTGCATCTTTCTGCTTTTTTATAGGGCCCAGTAAATCCTTTAGGGCCGCCTGTACCCCATGGGCCCCATGGTGTCCCAGGTCCCCATGGGCCTCCTGGGCCTCCAGGGCCTGGAACTCCAATGGGACCATACAACCCTGCACCTTATAATCCAGGACCACCCGGCCCTGCTCCTCAGTAAGTATTGAGTTTGGTTCTGGGGTTTTCCCCCCAAAGATTCTAGCTTTTGGTAAATTGTATTTTTATATTGATTTCTATCTTTTCAGTGGTCCTCCAGCTCCTTATGCTCCCCAGGGGTGGGGAAATGCATATCCACACTGGCAGCAACAGGCCCCTCCTGATCCAGGTAAAAGATATTTATCATTCATGTGTAATCTGTATTGTTTGTCATTCCTGTTATCTTCTTAAATTTTCTAGTGTCAACTCTACGTTGTGTGCGTATTTCTGCACTTAACACTCTTCAGCAGGAGTCTTAGTTTCTGGTTTTACCACGTTATATAAGATTGGTGTGAATATGGTCTGTTTTCAATGAACTTTTTTTACTTGCATTTGGCTTTCTGTCCTTTAAAAGTGTAAGGGCAGAGTGCTAAAAGCCAAAACTACAGGAAGAAGTACAACGTCTTAGTTTTAAACACCAGTGCCATCAAATGTATAATGTGTCAATTGTGACGTTATCCATGAAAGAGTAGTGTACGTTTATTTATAGAACTATGTGAGTGTCTAATGGAGCATTTAATACTTGAGTATTAAACTTTGAAGTTCTCAAATAAGATATATAAGATGTTTTCATATTCCTGATATGGTAATTTCACATATTCGTAAAAATCAGGGCTGTGTTTAATGTCTGCATGTTAGAACTCAAAAAATACATTTAGTTAAATGTATTCGCTGTTCAGAACTGGATTTTATATGTACATTCTATTCTGTTACTGCATCTGCCATCCTCTAGTTTTCTTTCCATGATGGTCAAAGGAGCGTTCATCGAAACCAATTAACATTTATTTATGATCCTTCTTTCTCATCTACTACCTATCTTTTAGGCCTCTTTCACTGGAGTAGTTTCAAGGAAGGTACTGAATTATGGATTCCTTTCCACACTAGTGTATTTATTTCTTAAAAGAACCTAAATAATTAATTTAAATGAAATTGTTTTAGTGAATTTAATTAAACATTCTGTTATTTAAATGTGGCCCTATATTGTAACATATTTTAATTTCATAGGATGTGTGCTCTTTGGAATATGATGGCACAGCATGACAGTAAGCAAATAACCACAACTTATACTCACTCAAGAAACAACTTGAGTGTGCAAGGATGTGGGTATGCAAAGATTAGTTTACATTGTATAGCAGAAAAGTGCACTCTAAGTGTTAGCAGTGCTGTGATGACTGAGAGTCAAATATAATTTAATGTATAATAGTTTAAACATCTCTTAAGAATGAAAAGACTTTTCCTTCCCTCTTGTAAACTAAGTGGGATGGTGTGATTAGGCAGAAAAATCACATAATTTAAGAGATTCAAGAGTTTGAGCAAGTTAAGGGGTGAATTTATATTGGGAAACTTGGATCTGCAGGATTGCACCTTATGAGCACTGTTTGGGTCAGTAACATGATTGAGAAAAATGTTGGGAATCAGAAGTAGTCTCTATCACAGTCAAGTTTTCCCAGTGGGAGTAGTGAAGTCACCACTGTAAGAATTGGTTGATGAATATGGCTTGCAGCATTGCCTTTGGAAAAAGAAGTAACCCATTTAGCTAAAAGATAGCAGCTGGTGTTAGATATTGCTTATATTAGACTTAGCAATATGTAAAAACCAAAATTATTATTAATTAATTTATTTATAAGATTTTATTCATTTATTTGACAGAAATAGAGCAGGAACACAAGCAGGGAGAGTGGGAGAGGGAGAAGCAGGCTTCCCGCCGAGCAGGAATCCCGATGTGGGACTCGATCCCAGGACCCTGGGACCATGACCTGAGCCGAAGGCAGATGATTAACAACTGAACCACCCAGGCGCCCCCCCCCCAAAATTACTTTTTTAGATGAAACTGTTTTAGTGAATTTGATTAACATTCTGGTGTTTAAATGTGGCCCCATAATGACAAAGTCCATATTCTCTGAATTAAAATATTTTTCTTTGAAAAATAAATGGGCTGTTGAGGACTTATGTAGTAGTCAAGAAATTAGATTCAGAGTGAAAGAGACCTTGATAAGCCCTAGTGCTACAACTTTAGTAATTGGGGTAGTAAACAAGTTTTTTAATCCCTCTGTATCTTTTTTCTTACCTATAGTATGATAAGTGAAAGATAATCATGTTGAATAATTATTAAATTCTTTGTATGTATTATATGGAACTGTGAGACTGGTTCTCTTATACCCTCTACACATTCAGGAGTACAAGTATCATTTTCTAAAGTCTGTTTTTTTTTTTTTTTAAAGATTTTATTTATTTGAGAGAGAGAGAATGAGAGATAGCACGAGAGGGAAGAGGGTCAGAGGGAGAAGCAGACTCCCTGCTGAGCAGGGAGCCCGATGTGGGACTCAATCCCGGGACTCCAGGATCATGACCTGAGCTGAAGGCAGTCGCTTAACCAACTGAGCCACCCAGGCGCCCCTAAAGTCTGTTTTATCTCAGTTTCTCTAGACAGAGATGGTGTCAAGTGAAATATTTGTATTAATATACAGGTAATGACACAAGACAAACATTCAACTTAGAAAAGCACTACATTTATTACTTGAGGATGTTGTGGAGGATGGATCATGCCTTAAAATTGTATTACCTTAGACATTGTATCATTCTAGAAATCCTTGCTCCTTTTCTCTCAAACTTACTAAACACCTGAGACTTGCTGCCCATTTGGGATAAAAGCTAAACAGATTTCACATAGATACAGACTCTGGCAAAGGAAATTACATTTTTCTTGATAATATAAACTTAAAAAGACATTATCTATAGTGTCAAATGATATTCTTGATATAAAGGACAGAATCAAGAAGAGGATTTCTGTTTCTGACTGAGAGATCTCAAACTGTTACTGCATGAGTTTTTTATGAAGGATGAAATGAGGGTGCAAGTGCAGAGAAAGCATAACATGGTCTAAGGCCAGATAATGAACGTGGCAACTTCTGAAAAGTACAAGCAGTTTACTGTGACCAGAACTTGAGTGTTGGAAAAATATTGACAAATGGGGGAAGATATGGCTAGAATGGAAAGGATAAGCCAGGGGGTCAGATCATTAAAGATGTTGAGTGATAATGTTGCACTTAAGAAAAGCTTCAACAGCCCTGAAGACTCTATGGAATAAATGAAGAATTTCAAGTAGGGCAGTAACATCAAGTGTATGTTTTAGGATAATTACTGTGAAATATGAGGAGATGAAATATGGCTAAATCTTGTTTATTTTTCAAGATTATGTTGTCTCTACATTGAAAGCAAGACAGGACAGAATTCATAGTTGTAAAATAATTGTTTCTTGTACAGGTTAGTTCCTAGAAATCCTTTTCCTGTAGTCATCTGTCATGTAGAACAGCTGTGCTTGAGGCAAAACCAGTTTAGGAAGAAACCAAGGCCATGGGATGGTTTGAAGCAAAGCATTGGATTTGGAGACAAAAGATCTTTATTCCTATCCTAATTCTGCCACTCAACTAGTTCTCTAAGAACGTCACTTAATCTCTGTACCTCACTTTTCTGTGATTAATGCTAATGATGACAGTTAAAGTAATAGAATTGAAAACGTCCCATTTATTATTTATTTTTGATACCAGTTAATTTGGGGGTCTGTTTATTTACTAGAGTGTGTGGGTGAGAGAGAGAGATTACGGACTTCAGATGCAAACCTTGAACTTGTGTTTATTCTAGCTAAGGCAGGAACGGATCCAAATTCAGCAGCTTGGGCTGCCTATTATGCTCACTATTATCAACAGCAAGCACAGCCACCACCTGCAGCTCCTGCTGGTGCACCAACTACAACCCAAACCAATGGACAAGGTAACTATGGTAATTAAAGAATTTATTTTGTATGTAGAAGTAGAAACTTGTGTTTGGAAATTTCCAATATTTAATTATAGCTTCAGTGAGCAGACTTTCCTTTTTAAAAATAAGTTTGAAATAATTGCAAACTTTCATAAAAGTTTTAGTTGTAAGATAGATTTACAGAACACCCAGGTAACCTAGCTGTTAATATTTTACCTCTCACCTCTGATTTGTCCCATTACCCTGTCATACATGCCCATATCCATTACCAGTAGTTTTTGAGAACCATGTAAGACCAGGCCGTACACAGGAAGTCCCAGTAACCTTAAGTACTCTTTCTGTATTACTCCAAAAATACATTACCATCATACAGCCTGCTAAAACAGTTAACCTTGATACATCATTACTGTCCCAATGTAAAACCCTTACTCAGATTTCACCAGTTGTCCCATCAGTTTCTCTATTCTGATCCAGGGTCCCATCTGGCAAAAAAGTATAGACCTTTTGTTTTGCGAGATGATGATCAAATCAACATAGGTTCCTTCAACTTTTTCTCACAAAGATGAGGTCATGATCATGAGGTCCTACTTGTTAGTTGGCAGTACCTCCTAAATAATGCTGTGCTCTTGGTGCATTATATCGTGGGGTCATATAATGTTGACCTGCTTCATCCCTGGAGATGGTAACCATAGTCCATCGGTCATGTTGGTGTCTTGCCAGGTTTCTAGACTATAAAATAGCGTTTTTCTCTTTGAAATTAATAAATATTTTTGGAGAATTATACTGAGATTATCTTTTTTCCTCATATCAACTTCTCTGATAACACATTCCTGATTCAGCTACAGCTATGATGATAATTTTTATTTACATCATTTTATATGTTATTAGTTGGTATTGTACTATAAGGAAGAAGTTTTTTTCCTATTTCTATCAGTATGGACTCCTGTTTTATTCAACATGCTATGGTTTTAAACTATCTTTACTATATGATTATCAGATTGCCCTAGCTTTGGCTAATCAGGAGTACCTTCAAGATGGCTCCTGTATCCTTTTGACATGTCTGTTATTCTTTAAGCACATCCTTACTTTCTTGCACAATAAGATGCTTATTTTGTGCTTTCTGGGCTCTAGAATCAGCCATTTTTCCAAGGAGCCCTGATTCCTTTTAGTAAATACCATCATCTAAGAAACCAAACTCAGTGTGTTCATTGCTACTAAGCTGTCATTGCTTCTAAATCCTTTCAGCATACAGAGCTAAGAAATTTACCTGTATGTATATCTACATACACATATATGAAACAACATAAATAATCTATATATGTATATAAGACTATTGTATCTCCTGCAATTCCATTATAATACTTCAGGATTCTTTCTAGCTTTTTCCCTTTCCATGCTTATATATAAATGGTGAAAGACCTATCTTCAGTGTGTTCCCTTATTTAACCAATGAATTTACTTAAATGCTCAATGTGACTACTCTTCCTTCCATTGTGTATAGACAAATTTTCTCTTGACTGCCTCTATACCCCCTATGTCTTTGGCACGAGCAGGAATCCCACTACCACACAGCACCCTCACTCCCTATGACAGGCCGCTCCCAGTTTCTCCACTCAAGGAACAGAAGGAAAGAGCCAAGAATGTCTTCTGAAACCCTTAATCTTACTATTTGTTGTTTTTTGTTTTTCTTAAGGAGATCAGCAGAATCCAGCTCCAGCTGGACAGGTTGATTATACCAAGGCTTGGGAAGAGTATTACAAGAAAATGGGTATGTTCTACATTTCTTTTTTATACATTTAATTAAACTGCAATTGAAGCATTTAGTAAATATCACACTAGAAAGGATGAAGACCGAGAAAACCATGTTTGTATCATGTTTTTGTTACTGGGACTTTTTATTTTTAACTTTTAAATTTTGGAGAATAATTGAACGCATTCTAAAATCACTGAACTTTTGGGTGTATCAGGGTTACAGTTAATTCTTAATTTGTGGTCACATAACAAGGAAATTTTATTTCTAAATGTATGTGTCAACCACTTAATAATTGAAACTAAAAATTGCCCCATTGGCACATATAACATTGGGTATTACTTGCACTTTTGTCAAAGATAGTTACATATAATAGTAGCCTAACTGGCGTCGGTTAAATTAGAGTGCCAAGCAAAAATTTGTTGTGTGTGCTATTTTCTGCTGCAAAATAAAACTGACAGTGACATAGTACATTAATTACTTAAATAACATTTGTGTATATGAAAAAGAAAAAGTCACCTAGAAAGGCCATTTCCATTCAGTAACTGTAGAGCACATACCACATGCCAAACATAGTGAAAGAGCTGAGAATGTGATTATGGGCATAATAGCAGGAGCCCCTGCCCTTCTGGTTTTATTCTCATGGAGGATACAATTGTTAATCAAGTACTTTGCCAGGTATATTACTACAAACTGTTACTAATGAAAAGAACTGTATTTCCACTAACACGTCACATGTACAGCTACTAAGTGGTAGCAGAATTTGAACTCCCTAGAGGGCATAAATCCCAAGTCTATCTCCCAAATTGGCCTTTTCCTGGGACCACTTGGAACCTGATATTATACTCTTAACCCCTGAATAACAACATAAGTTTGAACTTAGCGGGACTACTTACAAGTAGATTTTTTTTTTACAGTACTGTAAATTAATTTTCTTTATAGTTTTCTTAGTATTTTTTTTCTAGCTTACTTTATTGTAGAATACAGTATATAATATGTAAACATACAAAATAGGTGCTAATCAACTGTTTATGTTATCTGTAAGACCTCTGCTCAGCAGAAGGCTATTAGTAGTTTTTGGGAAGTCAAAGTTACATGTGGGTTTTCAACTGTACAGGGGTCAGTGCCTATAACCCCGAGTTGTTCAAGGGTCAACTGTATTTCTGAACAGATAGTTTTTGCTTTTAGAAGCTTGTGGTGTTAGTCATTTAAAATTAACACATGTATACCACAGCCACTTACCACAAATGAAAGCTAAACAGATAAACTTATCCACCCTTCACTGGAATAGAACGAATCTATAGATGGTATAGATGGTAGAATTTTTCTCATAAGATATAGTCTGTTTGAGATTCTCAACCTAAATTTCAGTGTCTGCCCATGGATGTTTTGTCATCTTACACAGAAAGAAAAATTTCCAGAAGGGTAGTTATATTAATCTTTTTTGTGTAGGATACATTTGCCTGGTGATAAGGATGTTTTACACAGCGTGATTTCTGTTTAAAGAAAAATTGTTTTTCCTCAAAACAGTATATTCTATTTAGGGTGATCACGTAATTTATTGTCCAGAGTTGGATAGTTTTGAGAATAACTGAGGATGGTATTCTGTCAGGACTTATGGTCACTCTAATAACTTGTATGAAATAGTGTCACCATTTTAAAGATTTGAGCATTTGCAATTAAATTGTTGCAGTTAAAAATCATTGGGTCCAACTTACATTTTCACAGTGGTTAATAAACCAGAGATGTTCCCTAAGTTAATATTAAAATAAGTAAAAATAGGCCTGTTTGTGGACCTAGAAAATTATTGGGGAATTAGTGCAACTTGTATTTTAGTATATTTTATCATTCATTTGCAGCATGGCCATTAATTACTGTTTAGCATTCTTAATATTTTACTTGCCCGAAGTGAGGGATGCATGTTGAATGTAATCTTTGAGGTCTTATTACCATTCAGATTTTTAAGGATAGACTTTTCACCTTGCCATTCTTTTAATTTTTCATTTTCTACCTTTACTCTGCTGACTGTAAAATTTTAATTTTATAGATACTACGCTGGACTCTGTTGACTCCTTTGTGGAGAAAAATGTTACAGAAATAGTTAAATAACACTATGTTTGGCCTAAGAGCCTCCTTAACCCCCACCTTTTTTTTTTTTTCCAGTTATGTGTTTTTCTATAGCATGACATTGATCAGCTGTTAATTTATTGAGCAAAGGATTAGTTTAATGATTCTCTCACATGTAAATCTTAAAGGAAATAATGTTAAGTTGCCAGGTCTTTAATGTTAGCTACAAAGTCAATTTATTTTTTCCTTTAAAAAGTTCTTTTGTTAAATGATTGGTTGCTTAACTACCTTAATTTCTCTTAGGTGCATTACTGGTCCTTAAGATCCTTTTATGACAACTGCGCATAAGCGACCTTAAAGCATAAAACTAATATAGTTCAGTTTTCAAGATTTTTATGTATGTATGTACATGCGTATGTATTTAAAGTAGTCCGTATACCAACGTGGAGCTTGAACTCACAACCCGAGATCAAGTCACATGCTTTACTGAGACAGTTTTCAAAATTTTTTTATTTTTTTAAGATTATTTATTTTAGAGGTGCTTGAGCAGGGGGAAGGGCAGAGGGAAAGAAGCAGACTCTGTGCTGAGCGTGGAGCCAGATGTGGGGCTTGATCCCACAACCCTGAGATGACCTGAGCCGAAATCAAGAGTCGGATGCTTAACCGACTGAGCCATCCAGATGCCCTCAAGATTTTTAAATGAAAGGGAAGAAAGTAATAAAATATTAGGGAGATAAAAATCTTTTATCTCCAAATCTAAGTCCCCTATTGGGAGAGGCCAAGTCCAGTGGCAGAGCTGTGATTTTCTAGGACTCTGGACATCTTAATTCCCAATCCAGTGCCCTCTTTACCAAACTAGGCAGGCTGTCCTAGCTTTTGAAGGCAAATTTCAGCTTTTTCTGTTAACAGAAAATACCCACTAACACTATAAATTTGTCATTGTTCACTTATAAGTAAATAAACCTCTTAAAACAGTTAAGTTTTTAAATTTGTTTCGTTTTCTGAAACAATTCTAAATTTCCTAGGATTAACAACAACAGAATTTAGGAAAGAAATTCATAAAGATGAATTTATTAGAGGGTTAATGAAGGAAATTTTAAGTCTTAATAAGGAATGGCAGCCAACATGGAAGAGTAGGTATTTTTGAAGCTAGAATGAAGGGAACTTTTGTAATAAGTAAACACCCTAAAGAGAGATGAAGCAGAATTTCAAAGTAGAGACTGACAGTTGCCCTTTGGAAGAGGGCTAGTGAAGGCATTTTTGGAAAAGTTGGGAGTTGAGGAAAGCCCTTATATAATGTTAAGCGCTGATACGGTGGACACTGCACCTTTGGTGTAAAGGCCAGGGGATGGGTGGTGGAGGTCGTGTGGTGGGGAACGTGGTTGTGGGAAAGATGCAGGTGTTTAGAGAGAGAATTTAGAGTGAAATCTATTCAATCAGGTTTGGCTCAGGAATGTTACCTGTGAACTTGGACAAGTCTCATCTCTTGAATGAAATGAAAGTAAAACCTTATATATTGTAATCCTGTATGTAAATATTAAGTAATGTTTTAAAGTATAAACTAAGCTATCTGGCCTTCAACAGTTTTTGAACTAAGGATAAAGGGAGCCAGCTAAGGACATTCCTAAAAGGGGCAGAGGGGCACAAGAGGCTAGGGGATAGCCAAGTCCCAAGTAGATAGGAAGAGTTCTTTCTTTACTTTCAGCAGGGCAAAATGAATCACATTTGTCCCCCAGATTGGGGGAATGAGTTAAGTTTTTCCTTGGACACTTTCAAGAAAGGAGTGTGAGGTGTTTACGACTTACCAAGTGTTTGTTTTTCTTAAAGTCTAGTATGTTTACCTTTCACTTCCCACAGAAATATTTGAGTTGGGGGGAGGGTAGGGAACATTTGAGTTTGATGAGTTTTCTTAATGTGTCTCCCTGTTTCTACCATCTTAGTTATTTTGCCTCTAAAATGAGCATCTAACAATGATCAGTTCCTTTTTATAAACCCAAAGTAGAAATTGCTGCTGTCTTAACCCAAGTTTGGCCTTAAGTCAGCAGGTTTTCAAGTGTACAGTTTGTAAGACACATTGTGTAGTTTTATTACTGTTGATACCCTGGGGTATTTGGCAGTTGTCTTAAATATTGAAACCTGTTTCAGATTGGCCTTAATTGTGTCTCATAGGATCAAAATGTTAAACTCACTTACTCTTTGAAGATGATTAGGGAACGCAAAAATAAGAGAATTTTGTTTATATTACATGGAATTTCTCTGCTGTTGCCTATATTTTATAGAAGGGGAGGTTTTCCTGGATTTTTAAAGTTACTCATAAATGTTAAAAATTTTATTCACTGAATTGCTTCTGTTCTTCAGCCAGTTTTGTGATACTGATAGACACTAATTTCTGCAACTACATAAAGTTACCTTGTTGACAACATCCAATAAACATAAAAACAGCTTTTTCTGTGTCTATGCTTCAGTATTTTTTGTCTAGCCATACTTCCATCAGGTCAAGTAATTATAAGCTAAATAAAATTCTCAAAGGAGCTAAATAAGAAAATACGAAAATACGAAAAACACTTTTTTCCCCAAAAATTACATACCTTCAGTAAATTGGAAAATAGTACAGCAGGCACCCATATTTATATTTTCTACTCAAATTAAACACTTTTTTTTTTAAAGATTTTATTTATTTGAGAGAGAGAGAGAATGAGAGAGAGCACGAGAGGGAAGAGGGTCAGAGGGAGAAGCAGACTCCCTGCTGAGCAGGGAGCCCGATGTGGGACTCGATCCCGGGACTCCAGGATCATGACCTGAGCCAAAGGCAGTTGCTTAACCAACTGAGCCACCCAGGCGCCCCTCAAATTCAACACTTTTTAAAAGCTTACCATATGTACTTTGTGTCTGTGCATGTGTACGTATTGTGCCTTGAACCTTTACAGAGTAAGTTGCATACTTTTAAATTATTTCAGTAATATTATCAACATACAGACCATATTTAAATTTCCTTGGTTGTCAGAAAAGTGTTTTTGTAGCTGTGTGTGTGAGTTTTGTTAAGATAATTTTAATCCAGAGCCAGTTTTGTGCATCGTATTTAGGTTGTTAGGTCTCTTTAGTCATTCAGGAGTTAACACTGCCTAGAAAAATAGCTGCTCATGAAAGCTGTTGAGTTTTGTGTTTCATTGATCTTGTCGCTTTGAACCTCTCCAGTAATTGTTCTTTATGTCCTTTGTTCAGGTTACTTTTAATGTAATTTTGTTGGTGATTTGAATACATTGTATTGAAACTTTTAACATCTTATTAAAGAGTATCTTGAAGATTAGTCTTTGTACACACAATTTATAGGTTATAATAAGGAAACAAAAATCTTGACCAGATCTTAATAAAGCCTTTAAAAGCTTTCAGGTGTTTTTTGTTTGTCAAAAATGTTCTTTTTCTCCATCAAGGATTTTTCATTTTATTTAAAATCTGTAGTGTAACATCCAAATGAATAAGACAAAAAATCATGGTCTCCCCCATCCCTGTGCCCAACGTCAGTACCAGGGTACCATAGATTGCTTACTTGAAGTACTTTCCAAACTCATTTTAGAACATACTTATAAATTTTGTATTGAATCAAGATATCTAAATCTTCTCCTTTCCTAGTTAAAACTATGTCACGGTTTCGATTTTGCTTTTTCTTAATAGTGATACTCTAGAACTAAAAGTTATTAATATTAATAAGGCAAAAAGAAACAGCATTCTGATTTTTTTTAATTACAAGAGTAGTTTTCTAATGAATATCTAAAATAGGACACTAATGAATATATAAAATAAAACAGGAGCAATTCTGACCCTCTGTGCTTGTCTTTATAACCTGTACTTACAGTGGATATAATTTTGTATTAAAATTTAGGGGGTTTTTTTTAGGTCAACAAGGGCAGACACAAGATTATTCAAAAGCTTGGGAGGAATATTACAAGAAGCAAGGTATTGTTTTTATTAGAAATGAGATTCTTTTGGGCTTTTAATTGTGGTTACAGCAACAAAGTTGTTCTGTTTTCTCAAAGGTCAAGCAGTTCCTGCTCCTACTGGTGCTCCACCAGGTGGTCAGCCAGATTATAGTGCAGCCTGGGCTGAGTACTATAGACAACAAGCAGCGTACTATGCCCAGACAAGTCCCCAGGGAATGCCACAGCATCCTCCAGCACCTCAGGTATACTAAACTTGCTAAAGTGTTGATTTCTATTCCAATCATGTTTTCTGCATGTTTACTGTTTTGTCTGGGATTATGTTTGCCTTTTTAATTTTTATCTGGCATAGCATAACTAAATGAAGTACCTTGGTGTATTGTTTGGGTTTTTTTGTTTGTTTTTTTATAAATGCTTTCTGGCATCTGAGTGCTGAATATTTCTACAATGCCTTTGATTTTAAAAATAAATTTTTTTCCCCCAGGGATTTGCAAATCATGCAAGAAGCCACCACCATTTATATTAACCAGTTTTTCTTTCTTAAAGGATTCACTCCTGAATTAGCTCCATTTAAAGGATTTTCTTTAACTTTTTGTGTATTTCTTATGTATCTCTTCTGCACAGGGCCAATAATAAGAAGTGGACAATACAGTATTTGCTTCATTGTGTGGGGGAAAAAAACCTTTGTTAAATATATGGATGCAGACGACTTGATGAAGATCTTAATTTGTTTTTGGTTTAAAATAGTGTTTTTTTTTTTTTTTGAAAATGTACAAAATATCTATCACTACTGATAGGAGGTTAATATTTCTGTGTAGAAATGAAAATTGGTTTGTTTTTAGTATTTAGTGTAGATGTACACATTCCAGCAAATGTATTTGCAACTATTATGTGGTCAATGCTTTGTGATATAAATGTACTTTTTCAATGTATACTTTCACTTTTAAAATGCCTGTTTTGTGCTTTACAATAAATGATATGAAACCTCCTGTGTCGGTAAGTTGGATATGTGGGTATTTAAAGGATTCATAATTTCTTAGCAATGATAAATTAAGATACATATACACAAATATATAAGCTTTCCCCATGAAATATTAATTGAGTTTTTAAACACTGGCATGTTTTTTCCCCCTTGCAGTATAGTAGTAGATTGGAGGATCTTTTCCATTTATTGTATTTGGCTGTTTCAGCACAAGTAATCCTGATATCTTCATTTTTTTTTCCTTCTGTTTGATTAAAACCTGCATGTGTGTACAATGATCTTTTGGCATACTTCCATTGCATTAACAGTGAAATTTCCTTTTATACATGACCACTGTTTCAGATCTGTACTGCTGCTATAACAGTTAACCTTTCTGTTCTTAATTTAATAATTACTTGATTTCCAAGACTGTTTCAGCATAACTAATTTTAAACAGTTTTCGGATAGTGAATATGAGTAGTTGATTAAGAAGTTTTTCATGTAAAGAAACTTTCAATGTATACAATATTAGTGTGTTTCTTTTTAAATTTAGGGTAGAAAAGTGAATAGTATGCAAAAAGTATAGCTACAGTGCATCTACCATTGAAACATTATTGGGGTATGGAAATGTTCAAGCTTTTTTCTTTCTTTTTTTTTTTCTTTTTGCAGTATAGATAAGCTTTGTTCTGTAAATGCACAAGTCCAATCATTGAATCAACTTAAATTTTTTATGTACTTGAAATCACTTTATTACTCTATAACACTCATGCTGAAGTTCTGATATTTTGTTGAAATCCATTGTTTACTCTTTGCATATTTGTTGGCTCTTTGCATATTAATATATTAGACTACATGCAAATACAGTCTGTCTTGCCATTGTCTGTTGAAGTGCAGGTTTGATCCAGCCAGTATAGAACTAGCTCTGTAGGGGTGAGGAGGACTGTGCTGTGTATCATCCTTGATTGTGTTCCTTCAAGGAGCATTGCACTGTAAGTACATCAGAATGACAAATTGATGAACTGCAACAGTATCTTTTTGTCAATGTTCCACATAATGTAAATGCCATACTTTGTGTGAATATTATGTTGGAATACAGTGCTGATATCTTGGAAAACCATAACTGCTTCTTAATTTAACATAGAATAATACATAGGTCTGTATTTTTTTTTTAAGTGAGCTTAATGGGTAAGTATTTTTGATATGCTTTAGCTATAGCTAAAGAAAACTGATCATTAAAATTGAATAGTATTACTCATTGGTGCTCCTAAAATATATTGTTTTTCAGTGTACAGTATGCATATCTTCTATATTAATATGAAAGACTTGAAATGTATCAGACAGAAGTGGTTTTCAGTTTGCAAATATTAAGCAATGTAGCAGTTTAACACCATTTCATAAATATATATTAGTTCTTTCATTGGTGGGGAGCACCAGTTGTTCTGAATATAAAGGGAGATGTACAAGGACATAAATGTTGAGATTACTTACAGGGTAGAAAATAGCAGTTCAGTTCATTATAGATATTTTGAAATGTTTCTGATTGTTTTATAGAACCTGGAGTGACTTCCCTTGCCCTTATTTAGATATGGATATATAGTTCTAGTTTTCAAGTTTAATAAGGAGTTAGTTATGTGTTATCTTTAAGAGTAGGGTTATTGACATGAACAATTTCAGTATTTTGCATGATACTGTTTTATAGATGACCTTTTAGGAAAGTGGTGCATTTATTAATTAAACTGAAGAAATAGTTCAGTTGGATTCAGTATCATAACTCACAAATTGGAGGCTGTTGATTTTGATTCATTTAAGGTTTAAAATCTTTATTAATTGCAAACAGTGCAATTATTTATACTTCACAGTGCCTTCCCAGACCTTCCACCTTAGGTTCTGCTGCAAAAAGCAACAGGTAAGCACAACCTAAGGACATATATAAATAAATATTTCAGTACATTAATGTTGTCCCTGTGAGGTTTTTGTGGTTGTGTAATTCAAAAGCAATCTGCTACTGCTTCCCCAAAATGTATTTTGTTATTTATGCTACCATTTCAGTGGAAAGTCTGTAAGTTGTTCAAACAACTGTTTACATTTCTGGGTAATGGTTTTTTTTTTTTTGTTTTTTTGTTTTTTTGTTTTTTTATGAAAACAAAAAAATGATGAGTAGATTGCTGCTATAATTGAACTACATCCAAACTTTTTGTAATCTTTTCCCAACTATAGAGGGATTGTTAAAATTAAGAAAGGGCAATTACAGTTTTCTAGATTTAGGAAATCACTTGGTTAGAAACTTCAACAGCCTTCACAATCTCTTTATGATTGACAGGACATTTTCTTTGCCCTCCAAAGCTATGGAGTCTTTATTTTTTTCTCATTCTTGAAGTATAATAATTCAGTAAGGACATTATGGGTCAGAGTTTTATTATGACTTTTTTTTTTTAGACAATTCAGTTTTCATAATCTTTATATACACTGAAAAAGGAAAAAATTATAAGGAATACTTGGCAGTATGTTTTTGATAAGGCATGTGCATCAGTGAAATGTTAACTGTATAGCAAATAACCTTTCATAATCTGTATAGCAACCAGTATTTTTCTGATTTATAATACTTAAATAACTGACGCTGCATTTATTTTTTTTGCCAGTTTAAAATGTTTGTGTTCTTATAGATGATTTTAACTGGTACATATTTTGAGTTAAGATGAATGTATTAAAGCAGCATCATATCAGTTTTGTTTATTCAATTTCTAAAATGTGCTGATCCTTTTAAAAACTCCTGCTTATCTCTACAACAAAGAAAAATATTCAAAAATACTGCCTTCATTTTCACACACAGTGCTGAAGATGCTGCAAGCACCAAATCATAGCTCATAAAATCAGGTCCTGAGATAGTTACCCATAAAGAGGAATCCTTTGAGTGTATGCCATTGGTGAGCCGATGAGCATGGACCATAGAAGGGCTCAATGTAGAAGGTAAAATTGGCAAATCATAATTGAGAAATATGAAATGTATTCCCATACATAATATGGTATAGGGTGTAATGTACCTGCTTTTGATCACTTTTCATTTTAAAGTGCTATTCGCTTGATCTTAAATGTTCCATGAACTGTTAAATTTTGTAAGTTATATAGTTACTGCACCACATTTATGTGTGTGTATGTATTATTTTAATAGTCAATGATAGGTATGTTAAGACTGATAATACAAAGGAGCTCTTTGAACCTTAAGAGCCTGTCAAGTTTTGGTTAGTTGTAGTTTGCATTTTTATAAAATATAGATGAATGCTAATAGATAATTGGGGCATTGTTTCTATATCAAGAGTTTTTTTTTATTCATTACCATAAGCCTTCACTGATACTGCATTTTTTTAAATGGCGCTAATCTTAACCTTGAAATAAATGGAAAGCGGAAAAGGTGAGCCAGTTGACTTGAATGCAATGGATGTTAGGAGTGGTAGAAACAATGTTTAGATTGAAATTGAACTGATTTATTTTATTTAGCACTTAAAAACTTGACAATGTGTTTCATTTTTTAAAGATATTTTAGTGTGGTGTTATGTAGAATTCTTATGGTTTGATGTTTCTTTTAGAAATGAAAAGTATACTTTTATTTTTAACTAATGAAAATGGTTTTAATACTAAAACTAGTGATTTGATACTAGTTGTTTATAAACATAAAATATTTCCTTAGACAAATACCTTGGTAGTTAATTCATAAGGGTGGGTTTGGGTAGGAGTAGCAGAGTACCTTAAGAGGGAAATAGGAATATATGCAGAAGTGATAACATTTGTTTGAATACTCTGCCAGGAGAACCAGCTCTATCTGCAAACATCTGTTGTCTAGAATAAGGATGTAGAAATGATCAATGAGGATGTCTTTTTATTTTCTGAAAATTCTGCCTCATTTTAAAATGTATTTTAACAATACTAAAGATAATTTTGACTCTGA
Organism: Callorhinus ursinus; assembly: GCF_003265705.2. Lineage (NCBI taxonomy): Eukaryota > Metazoa > Chordata > Mammalia > Carnivora > Otariidae > Callorhinus > Callorhinus ursinus. The sequence continues at coordinate 36,995,788 of NW_027397071.1, forward strand.
AAATAACATTTTTTGTTTAGTCACTTGAGTTTTCTTGCCACAGTATAAATTTGAGGGATTTTTTTAAATTGGTGCTTTTAAGAAGCAAATCCGAAGGTTTTATTTTCTTCAATGATAGCCCTATAGAAACTCTTAAATGTATTTGCGCATATATATATATATTTTTTCTTATGCATGCTCGATGCATTTTCGTCCTGAGAAAAGTGTTCTCTACAGAAACTACCCGTGTGTAAAAAGAAGATTGGCTTAAAATGGCTACTGTGATGGGAACAGTGTCTTAGGGAGATGCAGCTTGGACTTGAGGTAAATTGAATACTTTACAAACTGTGGTTTAGAGTTTGCTTTAATGACATTGTATGTAAAAGGGCACATGATTGCTGTAATTTTGTATTGATTATGGTTTCCTCAATAAAAAAAATAAATGTACATTGATCAATATTATAAAGGAGTGTTTTTCTTTTCTAAAATATTGACTTTATTTTTTAATACAGAAGTTACTTTATTGAGTTTACATTGTAAAATTGTCTTCCAGAAAACTAAAATATAAAACAACTTGGTACTAGAACATGGTAGTTAATTATTTACAAACTTGAAGACCAGATTTTAAAATTGAAGATTGTGCCATTTTTTTTCTTAGATCTTAAAATCGTTCATTATGTTAAAAGTGTTTTCTCCTGCATAAACTACTGATACAAAGTTTTCTCACTAAAAGATAATTTGTTCAGGCAAGGTCACAACATAAATTTGCTTTCTAAGCTTGAATATGTATTACACACATTTGAAAAGTACATGTTAATATTCTCAACATTCAGAACTCTGTAGGCCGTGGTTTCCATTAAATTTTCTCTGGCAATTGTTTTTAAAGTCCTCCTTTTGTTCTCCATGCTCCCCCTTTCCCTTGAAAGGAATTGGCACCCCTTTCCCCTCTCTGCTTCAGAAAGACTTTGAAGCTACAAGGAAAATGATGTATTAAGGAAAACTCAAATTGATAGGTTCCAAATTCATTAAGTCTTTACTATCTTGGACTAATTTTAGGTGAAAATAGCTCATAAATGACATTCTTTCATGCAAAATAATGTATTTTAATAATTGAGTAAATTTTCCACTTTACCCCATTAGATACACCTTAACTTCTGCATAATATGGCGATGAATCTGGTGATCATTTGGAAAGGAAGAAGTTATTCCTTAGATGAGCTTGTGTTTTGAAGACTGTTATGAAAAGGAATAAAAAGTCAACATAGTGGCACTTCTGGTTTCCGTTTTGGCCCCGCCACAGAAAACATGGGTGTAGTAAGAAAGTCGGGGGTGGGGGGGGGAGAAAGTTCCAGGGAGAGGGAAGGGGAGCTAGTAGTCGTCAGCTAAAAAAGAGAAGAAGAAAAGTGATTTTTTTTTTTAAAGGAAAAAAATTTAAATAGAATAAAAGTTCTAGATTAAGTGATTAATTCTTACTTTCAATTGTAAGAATACAGGTACTAGCTGCAGAGCCTTTGTTGTTGACTGCTTTACACATATACTCTCCTTCATCTTCTGGGAAAGTTTCTGGTAAATAAAGACAGTAAGTTTCTCCTCTTTCAATATATTGGTAGTCTTCTCCATCCTGCAGTATTTCTCCCTCAAACCACCATGTAATTTCCGGTTTGGGTTCTCCTGTTACTTTAACAGTAAATCTAACTGGCTCACTGTCTACAACCGATGTGTTTTTTAGAGGCTTCTTGAACCACGGAGCTCCTGATCTCGTTTGCTCCTCATCTTCAACAGTAGAGCCATTCATGATGCTACCACCCTCTTCTTCCTCCTCCTCTTCTCTTTTCTATATTAAATATAAGCACATTCAAGTTGGCGTTTAAAGTAGCATTTTCAGGACAACGGTTTAGCAATAAAATTTCATGAGTGAATGGGTTTTTGCTTCCCAAAGAACATGTAAATATGCCTACTACAATGTGTACTTTATAAAACATTACACTGACCTGAAAGCTATTAAAAATTATTTTTAATCCCTCAATATTTTAAGAGCATATTTGAAAAATAGAGTATGTAAGCCTGCTACCTTTTGTAGTGCCGCATCAATTTCCTTTTGTTCAAACTGCATCCGTAGTAACTTTTGCTCTTCAATTCTTCTTTGTTCTTCTTCTTCTCTTGCCTTAGCCATTTGTTCAAATCTAGCTTTCATGTTCACTTTATGAGTAAATGGGGCCTCACTTTTTTTTGCAGGCCTGACATCGACATCTTCTTCCTTTATGAAAATGGGCCAAGAATAAGAATTGCTTGTTTTCTAGAAACCAACAAGAACTAAAGCATTAATAGTTATGTTGTCATTTATAGGCACAAAATAATGACTCATGTTTGGTTTACATATTTGTGCTATACTCATATGTGGAGATTTTCACTATCCCCTAATTTGTGAAAAATGAAAGTTTTATTTGAATAACAGTCTCCTGACAATTAGAACCCTTTCCTTCCCGTGTAAAGGTTATACAGTATCACTGGAGTTCCAGTGTATTTATCTGCTTAACCAACACTGTGCTGGCTGATAGTACTAAATAACAGGAAAGGATGGGGATGTTACACATTTTAAAACTATTAAAATACTCCCTTGTCACAAGATTGTCCATCACTCTACACCCTCCTGTGTAATATAGAAAAAATGCAATTTCTGTTACTTCCCACTTCATGATTTCCTTCCTAACCCTTCTTCGCTAATAACTGTCTTTGAGATGAATTTCATCCAACAAAACATTGATGGCCAAATGGCAGACAAGTGTTTGCGGGTAGAATAAGTGGAAAGACAACTGCAAGAGGCAGTGGCTGGAAGTTGGGGAAATCACTGAGTTGAAGTAGGTGGTTAGTCATCTATTTAGGGTAAGAGCTGGAAACCATGGAAATAAGCGATAATCTAAGTGCAGAGTTTAAACTATTAAAACAACGTTGAGTCTGTAAAACAGTGATAATGAGGTCACTGGTGGCTTTTGAGGGAGGTTTTAGTAGAGTGGGCTTGTAGGTACAGTTAATTCAGGGTTTCTAAAGTACCTTAGCTATAATTTCTAAACTACTTAGACTTTTAATGGATCTGTCTGGAAATCTCACCATTTATATTTCACAGTACTAAGAAATTGCCTCAGGATACCACATCCAACTGAAGGAAATTCTGAAACAAGCTCTAAAATAATTGCCTATATAAGAAAAATAGGTGCATGGATGTTTGCCATCAGTTTCTTCATTCTGTCTTCTAACAGTCTCTGAAGGCCTGCCCAACTTCCCATACCTGCTCTATTAGTTGATTATTTGATGAAAATTCATTGCTAGAAGAACAAGTTAAATGCTGTTAAGTATTATAAAATGGCAATTCTGGCAGAAAAAATTCTCCAGATCATATTTAAAGCAATATTCATAACCATGGAACTAGACCTTAGGTTGGAAGGAACATTATGGGTCATCTAGTAATTGCCTTTTTAATATTTGGAGGTACTTCAAATTCATGTCCTCTGAATTCTAATTTAGGCTCTGTCACTGAATTATTGGCATGACTTTGAGCAGATCATTAAGCTTTACTGGCGTCATCCTTAAAGTAAGTACGAATAATCTCGAGTTTATTTTAACCCATATGTAGACTGGTTCTAATTATTCAAACTAAAATTTGTGCCATAAATATATTTTTTAAAGATTTATTGTCAACACAAGCAGGGGGAACAGCAGGGAGAGGGAGAGAGAGAGAGAGAAACAGGCTCCCCCTTGAGCAGGAAGCCTGATGTGGGACTCAATCCCAGGACCCTGGGATCATAACCTGAGCTTAAGGCAGATGCTTAACCAACTGAGCCACCCAGGTGTCCTGTGCCATAAATATTTTTAAAGTATTTTTTCCAGAGTGATGTTCACTATAGGCTATTTAATTCTAATAAAAGCCATTTTTGAAACAATGCTAGACTGAGGCAACCTTTCAAAGTCTCTTAAGATCTTAATGTGCTTTTGCTATTTAGTTCCTAGATTATTATATATACCGATGGTTAATCGTAAGTACCAAAACTTATTTCAAAGTCAATGTTACATTTCTAAATTCATCATAATTACTATACCGTAACTGTTAAATACAGTGTACCTCATGAAAGTTTTCTGCTTCTCGCTCTTTAATTTCGAGGTCAGTTGCTCTCCTTCTTGCTCGTTCTTCTTCTATTTTTTTCTGTATTTCTTTTTCAGACAATTGTCCAATCTTTTCAAACTTGCTTTTTAGATTTTTGGCTTGAATAGAGCCACTTCTTTTCAATTTGATTAATTCTTCATATTCCCTACTCAATTCAAAGGTTTCATGTTCTTCCTCTTCCTTAAAAAATATATTTTTATATATTAAATACCAGAAAATCAGTTTGTACAATAAACCATCCAAAAGGTGTTCATTTCTTACTTGAAGCCAAAAATAAAGCTTAACCTGTTCCCTAAATACAACGCCTAAATTTACTGATTAAAAGTAATGCTACAGGGCGCCTGGGTGGCTCAGTTGGTTAAGCAACTGCCTTCGGCTCAGGTCATGATCCTGGAGTCCTGGGATCGAGTCCCGCATCGGGCTCCCTGCTCAGCAGGGAGTCTGCTTCTCCCTCTGACCCTCTTCCTTCTCGTGCTTTCTATCTCTCATTCTCTCTCTCTCTCAAATATCTCTCCCAAATAAATAAATAAAATCTTTAAAAAAAATAAAAGTAATGCTACAAATTTAAGACTTTAGATAACATCTTATTTAAAATATTTCATTACGGGATATGGCTCAAAACTTCATTTAATATTTCGTTATAACGTCCTAAAACTAAAATATGCATATCAAGATTATGGGGCACCTGGGTGGCTCAGTCGTTAAGTGTCTGCCTTCGGCTCGGGTCATGATCCCAGGGTCCTGGGACTGAGCCCCGCATCAGGCTCCCTGCTCAGCAGAAGCCTGCTTCTCCCTCTCCCGCTCCCCCTCCCCCTGCTTGTGTTCCCTCTCGCTGTGTCTCTGTCAAATAAAATCTTTATACCAGGAACCACAGGAAAATCCATGTTTAGGGGAAGATGAAGAAATGTAAGAACAGGGGGCTGGGAGTCCGATATAAATTCTAGTTCTGACTTTGATACCATGTGGCCTTTTGCCTTGTCACTTAGCCCCCTGGACATGATTTTTTTTTTTTTTAAAGATTTTATTTATTTATTTGAGAGAGATAGAATGAGAGTTAGAGAGCACAAGAGGGAAGAGGGTCAGAGGGAGAAGCAGACTCCCTGCCAAGCAGGGAGCCCGATGTGGGACTCGATCCCGGGACTCCAGGATCATGACCTGAGTCGAAGGCAGTTGCTTAACCAACTGAGCCACCCAGGCGCCCTGGACATGATTTTTTAGTCTCTATATAGAGCCAGAGTATCCTAAAGTTCCTCCTTTGTTTTGATGATAGTCTAATAAATACCACTTTTTGCCCCCCAAGATTTTATTTATTTGACAGAGACACAGCAAGAGAGGGAACACAAGCAGGGGGAGTGGGAGAGGGAGAAGCAGGCTTCCCGCGGAGCAGGGAGCCATATGCGGGGCTCGATCCCAGGACCCTGAGATCATGACCTGAGCCGAAGGCAGATGCCCAACAACTGAGCCACCCAGGCGCCCCTAATAAATATCACTTTTAATACTCAAGTTAACTGAATGAACTCTTTATACAGTACAGCCTGGCAAAATCCCTACATTTGATAACATATCACTTCCAGTCTCAATTTTATATTCTGCCAAGAAAAAGGAGTCTACCAAAATTGGGCTCCAATTCTTTAAACCATTTTTTATCTTAAATACTTTTTATTCTGGTTTCCCTTGGCTTTTCACAGTTTATTACTAGTTCTTTGTATACTTCTTACACTAAACCCTAATCTCACTATATGAAATGTTAAAAAAAAAAATGCAGTTATTCCCGGTATACTTTTCCTGGAGAAGACAGAATTCTAGGGGTGGGGAGGGGTTAGTAGAGAAGGGGAATGAAGGTGTGGAGGGGTGGGGTCACAGTGGATGATTCGAAATGAGGGTTAATTTTTTGGTTCAACCAAAGGGGAAAAAGAACTTACAGTACCTTCACTTTTTAGTCTATGTGGGTGAAAAGAGACAACTCCTAAAATACCAGAAACCTAACAAATTTGTTATGTACCTCCCATCGTTGGTTCCCAAAACATTCTGGTCAAAATTAATGATTCAACTAATAAAATTTACAAGTTTTTCTAGGCAATTCATTTTCGTCATCCTTTATAAAATAAAATTTTCTTTTAAAAGATTTTATTTATTAGAGACACAGCGAAAGAAGGAACACAAGCAGGGGAAGTGGGAGAGGGAGAAGCAGGCTTCCCACCTAGGAGGGAGTCCAATGTGGGGCTCGATCCCTCATGACCCGAGCCGAAGGCAGACGCTTAACGACTGAGCCACCCAGGCGCCCCGCTATTACATTTTTAAAATAAGGCTAGACCTTGGAATATTTTCCTACAGCATATTCATGATATTATTACTTATATATTTATATAGTATTTATAGTCTCTTGATTGGGGCAAGGAAGTAAATATCCCCACAGGTCCATTGCCCCAACCCATGACAAAAGAGGCAACTTCTAAGAGATTGCAACCTCTGCATAGGATCCCATTTGGTGCCTAGATCAGGAGTTGGCAAAAGGTCCCCACCAAGCTGCCTGCCAAACACGCCACATCACTGCCAGTTAGAGCCTGGGACAACCACTGCTTGTTTCACCCCAAGTCACCGGGCTGTGTGCTGATCCCTGACCCTGATCATGTTGCTGCCAAGAGCTACCCCCCATCAGAGGCCGAGGGTGACAGTGGAATGCTGCCCCCCTTTTCTATCTCCCCTCTTCTGCCTACACAACTGGCCATCCAGATGGAGGGATGCAGCTGTGGGAAGGAACCGTTTAGAAAGGGCCTTGGGGCATCAGGAGATAGGAAAAAAAATGCACCATAGAGAGGCAGGGGACAGCAGAAGATTTGAGCCACGGCTCAAAAGTCTAGCACATGCTCCATTGTCCAATCAGCTTTCACTTAAACACACAAATTCAAAGATAAGATTACGGTGTTAATTAAATTTTAAGTTTTAAATTTTACTTTATTTTTTTAAAAGATTTTATTTATTTGACAGAGAGAGAATGAGAGATAGCATGAGAGGGAAGAGGGTCAGAGGGAGAAGCAGACTCCCTGCCGAGTAAGGAGCCCGATGTGGGACCCAATCCCGGGACTCCAGGTTCATGACCTGAGCCGAAGGCAGTCGCTCAACCAACTGAGCCAATTTTTAAATTAAAAATCAAGATGACAACCTTAGAACATTAAACCTTACGCACAGCCTGTCTAAGCACAGGGTCCTGTGAGGGCCGAGGCTGCCCTGTACAGTCTATATTTATATAGATAAATGTATTTATTTCACTTCAATACTAGAGAAATCATACTGAAATACTTACCATGAGAGTTCTAATTGAGTAAAATAAAATGATTCAAAGACTTGCCAAACTGATGTTCCTACTGGTATCCATGGTACTCTTGTAATTTTATTTTGACTAATCAGTTTGTTTATTTCAAGGAACATAAATATAAAAAATGGGCATAGTAAGCACTTTAGGAAACAATTCTCCATCATAATGTAACCACATAATTGTGAGGTATATAGGAAGAAATATTTACTTAAGGTACTATAGTAGTATGTTAGTCACTTGCAATCATATATGTTTTAACCTAGTAAGAAAGAAGCAGAGTTATAGCAGGCTAGAAAGTGCTCATAACTATGCCAAAACTTGTACCAAGTGCCTCATAGTATGCTGTGTCCTTTATGTGAATAATAATACTTAAAAAGTTATTGTAAGATACTACATGTAAAATACTTACATTAATAAATATTTGAAGAATATAAATGGTATTTCTTAAAATCTCACCTCTCCCATTTCTTGTCTCAGTTGTTCAAATTCCTGTTTTTCCATCTCTAGCTTATGCTTCCTTTCCTCCTCTGTTCGTCGTTTTTCTTCTTCCATTTTTTGTTTTAGTAATTCTTCAAAATTAATTTCCAGTTTTCCCGGTGTAAGAGATTCTTGAGAAATTGTTTTATACATCTCTGGGAAGTCATCATCTACTACCTATTTAAAATAATTCTTTTATTACTTTTGCCAAAATTACACAAACTAAAAAGGAAATTTTTTTTGTAGAAACTGATTACTTGAATAGAAGGGTTTCACACTGAACTAAAAATTTGGAGACCTAAATCTCTTCAAAAGTATAAAACAATAAACAAGGGAGAAATTACTAGAAAATATAAGACTAAGGTATTTTGTGGTTACAGAGGAAATGGTGACCATCTGTTTTCTGCTCCAGTGAACACAAATCCTTTGAATTTGTATTATGAGTAATTTGAATTAGATATTAAGATTTTCTGATACGGAGAACACTTTGAATTGAATTAAAATGAATTTCCATTCTGCTAATTAAAATAGAGCATTTCCATTAAATCATGGTTTGAATGAATGAATTAGATAACCCATGATTCTTTCATAATCAGGTAAAAATCATTCTTAATGCTGTAATTTTTTTGTACTAATTTATTTACTGTCCAGTTAATTAAATAATAGTTAATACTTAGAGCTGCCATGTAAATTCTAAGCACTTTACATTGATTTATTTAATCCTGTAATCTTATGAAATAGATATTATTAATATCCTCCATTATAGATGAGAAACTCAGGCACTAACTTTTCCAGAGTCAACACAAATACTAAGTGGCAAAGGTGGGATTCAAACCTTCAAAAACCTAATAAAATTATAAATAATGATTTAGACTATCTTTTTGTAATTTCATGAATTACATATCTAACTGCCATTAGGTTGTGACCTTGGGCAAGTTACCCAGCCTCTGTGAGTTTCCCTATCTGTAACGACTTTTCATATAGTTGTCATGACAAAGTTTGGAAATGTTTACAGTGTGTCTGATACCCAATAGTAAGCTCCCAATGGCAGTTTTTTTTTTTTTTAAGATTTTATTTATTTGTCAGAGAGCATGAGCAGGGAGGGAGGGAGACAGAGGCAGAGGGAGAAACAGGCTCTCCGCTGAACAGGGAGCCCCATGTGGGACTTGATCCCAGTACCCTGGGATCATGACCCGAGCTGAGCCGAAGGCAGTAGCTTAACCAACAAACTGGGCCACCCAGGAGTCCCCCAATGGCAGTTTTATTATATTATCATTCCCTATAATAAAGGCAATCCCTAAATTGCAAATAGAAACTTTGCTTTTAAATCACTGACTTGGAATACATTTTACCATGAAAAGCAATTACCTAATTCTGTTTTTCTATCCCCTGAGAGTAGAAAATAAACATCTGGCCTGAATTAAGACCCTGTGGCTAAAGAAGACATAGGGTAATAAGAAGGCAAAGGGTAATTATTTGTTTTATATATGACAGGCTTTACCAAAGAATAAACTCAACTCAGAAACAATGTTTACGTGGTCTTACAATCCAAAGATTGCCAAAAATTTTTATTAATATATAAGCTAACTGAGCTGTAATACAAAGTTAAAATATGGCCCTGGATAAAAAAAACAACATAAATGAAGGAAAAAGTTTCTCTTTCCTGATACAGAAATATCTCTAGGAAACTAGAGTTTTGGATTAATGCAGTTTTCCTTCCCTACACTTTTTCTACTAGTGAATCATGGCAGTTTCAGCCTAAAAATCTGTCCCTAGGATTAGATCTCCTGATCTTCACAGCTACTTCTTGTCTATCACTTCTGAACCTGCTTATTCTCCAAAAATTAAGTGCCTTCACAATGTTTATTTATGGGCTTTCTGTGCAGAAATCATTTGTGAAACAAGGATTACCTAGTTTTACACACAAGATCGTTTTAAGGGGCACCTGGCTGGCTCAGTCAGTAGAGATGCAACTCTTGATCGTGGGGTTGTCAGTTCAAGCCCTATGTCAGGGGTAGCGTTTACTGAGCAAGTAAATAAGAATTATTCTTTAGAAAGATAGTTTTAATATACTCCACAAACATTTATAGGAAATTTGTTATGCTAGAATGCTTTCTGCCATGTGCCTGATGAACAGTCTCAGCCTCATGAGTGAGAACGATAGCTGTAAGCAACAACAATACATTAGTGCTACACCAGGGGAGTACAAAATCCACAAGAATGCACAGAAAGAACACGTCTTTGGAACTTGTGTCCTCAGGAAAGGATTCTCAGAGGAAATGGAAAATATGAATAGGAGACAGCAGAGCATGGGGAAAGGAAAGAGGGGCATGTTTCATTCAGCATTTATGAAGGTCCAGAGATGGATGAGAGCACAGTATTTTGAAGAAATTGGGAGAAATTTAGTATGTCCAGAACAAAGATGGCAGATTAAGAATAAAGAAATGAAACTGGAAAAATATACTAGGACAATATTATAAGGAAATTTCTTTAAAAAATTTTTAGATTTAAAAAATTTTTAGATTTTTGGTTAAGGGAAGTGGAAAATTCTTAAGCAAAATAGTAACACAAATTTACCTGAAAGAGAGAGCGAGAAAGATCACTCTTGTCTTTACAAAGAAGAATGGATTATAGACAAGAAAGCAAATTAAATAGGAGTTGGTTTGAGGCTAGAGATAACTGTGACCTGGGAGGAGATAGGTGACCCAAGGAAGGGTAACAATGGCAGTGGAAATGAGGGAAAACCTGATCGATTTTTAGAGTGATTTAGAAGGTAGAATGAATGAGACTTAGTGAATGACTGGATGTGAGGCATGAATGAGAAGGTGGAAGTCTTTAAGACTCCCAACTTTTTGGTTTGACCATCTGGATGGGTAATGAAGCCAAATAAACACATGGATATATGTGCCTGAAGCTCCCCCAGACATAGGAAGAAAACTAGGTCATGATATCACTGAAGCCAATTAAAATGTTTCAAGAAGAGGGGGAGCACCTGGCTGGCTCAATCGGTAGAGCCTGCAACTCTCGATCGTCAGGTTGTAGTTCAAGCCCCATGTTGGGCGTAGAACGTACTTTTTATGTTTCAAGAAGGAGATGCAGCATTTATAGGTCAACTTGCTTGAAAATAGTTTGTGAGATAACTGTACATTTTACAAACATTAAAAAGTGGTATAGGGGGTGTAACTTTGTGATGGAATTAATTTTGGTAACAATATCCAGAAGTGATGGGTGAGCATTTTGGAGAATTAAATAATTGTGATTAAATGGCTTTGGTCATTTAATATGTACTGGATGGGATGGAAAGTGAAATGAAAGGAGGAAAGAAAGGAAGGAGGGAGGGAAGAAGTGAAGGAGGAAATGTGGGAAGGGAAAGAAGAATGGAGAGAATGGAAGAAAAGGTAGAGTAGGAAAATCTCTGCTTAGATACTTCCGGAAAACATGCCTTCCCAGAGAAGGAAGATAATATTCAATCCTTTAAGCCAGGCATAGCAACTTAATCAGAACCTTCTCAACATTACACTGAAGCAAACACCTTTAACTGATAGGTGTTAATGCCATAGGAGACTTTAAAGCTTATTTGCTATCCCTACTTTCGACAGATTCCAGAAATAATAATATCTAAAGTTTAATTATTTTTCTTACATACTCTATTTTTTTAATTAAAAAAAATTAAGGTTTATTTGAGAGACAGTGAGTGTGTATCTGAGTACAGGGGGAAGGAGCAAAGGGAGAGAGTCTCAAACACTGTGCTGAGCGTGGAGCCTGACAGGCTCAATGTCAAGACCCTGAGATCACAACCTGAGCCAAACCAAGAGTTGAATGCTTAATTGACTGCACCACCCAGGCACCCCAAATTTAAAAAATTTTTAAAGTAATCGCTATACCCAACATAGGGCTCAAACTCACAACCCCAAGACTTGCATACAATACTGACTGAACCAGTCAGGCACCCCCTCTTAACATACTCTTAAAAAAGTTGAATCCTAATGGCATTCTCCAGTTATATTCTATCTTACCATGCTTCTCCTTGCTTCAGCAAATGCCTTCTTTTCTTCCTCTATTCTCCTCCTGGCTTCTTCTTCTGCCTTCCTTTTTTCATCTTCTCTCCTTTGTCTTTCTATTTCTTCAAAACTGAGTTTGAGTTTACCAGGGCGGTACCCTTTTAAAATTTTTTCTGTGTCTTGGTTTTCCTCCTCTTCATTTACCTAACCAAGAAACAACTCATTACTAAGAACTGAGATTCATCAAGGGTAGGAATGAATTATCAATCAAAAGGCACAGAATTGGCCACCTCACACACAAATATTTTCTTGCCCTTAATATATTTGACCAAATTTCCCTTCCTTTATAATTTCTTATCTGATAAAGTATTCAAATTTGGAGAAATTCCAAATAAAGATGTACTCAAGTTAAATAACAGTTCCCATGAAAGTCAAATTTTTAAATAGATAAATTGAGTGTTTGAAAGAATTTAAGGGGTCATTTAAGAGTTCTAATAAATATTAACTCTTCCAGAACAAAACATAAAATGCGTGTGTGTACTTACTATGCTTCAAGTATATCTATAGAGTCTCTTTTGTAGTAAAAGTTCTCATTTTGTAATTTTCATGGATATTTTACTATGAACTATGGTACTTTTCCTTATACTAATCAGATAAAAGATTACCTGGAACTATGTTTTATAAAATTCAAATTTTATTATTTTATAATTAAAATTATAATTATTTATTGAAATTTATGATTTGATTGATATTTCTATTTTCACGAAATTGATCACCACTGGTAGCTCAAGTGTGTACATATTATGCAATTATAATTACCCAGAGGTAATAACATTTTCAAACAAATGTCTAGAGAATTTAACTTTTGTAGATACAGTCCTTAGGACATCATTAATGAAAGTTGATCAAGAAATTCTGAAACTTTTTAAAAATTATAGATATTCCATTAAAATTCAAAAAATTTATAATGAGATTTGGAATCAGTATTTTTTATTTCAATTTTATTGATATAGTTATTAATAATAGTTATCATTTTACAGCACCTATTAATATGCCAGATATTACTTTAAATGCTTTCTGTATTAACTCACATACAATTTAAGAGGTAGACACAATTATTTTCACCATTTTACAAATAAGGAAACTAAGACATAGAGGGGTTAAATAACTTGTCCCTGGTTACACACTAAATAAACAAGAGATATGTGAATCCAGGCAGTGTGGTTCCAGAAACTATGCTCTTAACCACTACACTCCATACCTCTAGACACACACACACACACACACACACACACACACACACACACCCACCCCTACATACCTTATATGACAAACTGCATATTCCATAGTAAATTTATTTTGATAAGTTCAAATATTTGAAAAACTGGACTAAAACTAAGTGTACACTTATGATTAGACTTGAAAGTGTGCATGTGCTGTACCCTGTCATTAAAAACACTGCAGGCTGAATTAACAGATAAAGAGAAACCAGGTTCATTGACTTATTTTACATATTTATAATTTATAACAAAAATAAAAATTTAAAGCATATTAGGTAAAATGTCCCATCATAAAGGGAAACTAGAAAATAATACAGATACATTTTATATAGGAAATATGTACAGTTTCAAAATCAGACCCTTTTATATAGACAATCTCCTTGAATTTATAGGAATGAATTTTATTTAAAGCCAGCTTCCTTCCCTAAAATTAAATTTTTTATATATAACATTTATATGACATATATAAAATATCATTTGTAGGTTATATATCATATATTATATATATCATTATATATAAATACATATATTATAGGGGCATCTGCTGGCTCACTTGGTAGAGCGTGCAACTCTTGGTTCGAGCCCCATGTTGAGTGTAAAGATTACTTAAAAATAAAATCTTTAAAAAAATATATATTTTTTTTAAAATATGTTTTATATATATATTTATTTTACCATTTGCCGCCTTGCTTCTTCAAAAGCACGTTTCTCTTCTTCTAAACGTTGTCTTGCTTCCTCTTCAGCTTGCCTCCTTCGGTTTTCTTGTCTTTGTCTTTCCAATTCTTCAAAAGTTAGTTTCAGTTTTCCAGGAGAAAGGGATTCTTTTTTTGCCTCACTTTCTAGTTCATCATCCTAAGAAACATTGTGCAAACACATCTGTTAATCATAAAAGGAAATGCTAGTAACTTAACTGCTTTGATTTGTACCTAAAAAAAATAAAAATAAAAATTACCATGACCAATGAAAGACTCTTTGCTTCCTTGAGAGATCGCCGTTGTTCTTCATATCTTATTCTTTTATCTTCTTCATGTTTGACCCTTTCTTTTTCTTCTCGTTCTTTCTCTAGATCCTCAAAATTCTTCATCTTTCCAGAACTTTTGTGTGATTTGACAGGTACCACTGTTACAAGTAGTGAATCGTCTCCTTCCTAATTTATAAAATAGAAAATTAGCATATTTCTTGCTAACCAAAATTTAGGTTTCATGGGATCTTGCCTCCATTATTGGTGAGTTTCATTACATTGCCATCAATTTATGAAGAACAAAAATTTATATATATTTTTTACAGATTTCTATTCAATAGTTCTTTCTCTGAACTCATTGTACATTGAGTTAATTTAACTGAAATCCATTGTTGACAAGGTTCAAGGAGCATCTTCTTTCCTAGAAGGTGGTGTTAATACAGCTGTTTGGATAAAACTGCATGACATCATCTGAATTTAGCTGTCCGTGCACTAGTTCCACAAAAGGTGATGTGCATGTGAGTGTACTCTAAATCAATTTGATGGTGGATAGATTCTGTTTAAACACACACAGAAAGTCTCTCCATAGGACTTTTTTCTCCATGCAAGTTTTTAACTACTTAATAAAACTATTATTTAGTGAGGAAAAACAAACAGTATTTCCAAGTTATTTATAAAACATTTATAGACCATACTCATCGGCATTTGGTCCTAGTAAAATATTCTTAAATTTGTTTTTCAAATTCATTTTAATTCTATTAATCTACTGTTACCTCTGAACTTTTTTCCAAAAATAAAGTAAGTTATAATATGTAACACATGTCCCTAAAATAAAACTGCTTCCAATTTGTGTGGCTGTAGTTTTAGGCACACCGTCAAATTGACTTATGCTTAACCTTCTCTGTTAGGTAAAAAGGAATTAGCTAAAATTTTTGTGGTTGTTGAACATTCCTTCATGTTACTAGATACTAGTATGTGATAATCAAAACAAACTATCAAGAACTCTGAGGAAAGAGGAAGACAAATGATGGAAAAAACCCTGCTTTTAAAAAATGTTAGCTTTCAACAATCTCAACCATTAGTAACAGTTCAAGAAATACACAGTCTTGGCAGAGTATCTCAATCTGAGATTTGTGTCTCTAACCATGAAAGCAAAAACATACTTTTTTTTTCCATACTTTTAAGACACTAAGCTAGTGTTTGAAAGTGCAAAAGTATGATCTTGCTTTGCAAAATACTTTTGTCCTTTTTGTTGTTGTTGCTATAATTATAATAAAAATAAAAATGCTTTTCATTTTTTAATTAAAAGATTATTTGTGAACCAGATAATTTTAGGTGATGTTTCATTAAAGGAAATGTCCATTTACCTCTCGTGCTGATTCAGTTCCCGTATTGTTTATGTCCTCAATCTATTGAATGAGAATTTCATATCATTACATTACACTGAATTTCTGCTTTCTGCTTTCTGCTTTTAAATATACAACTGAAAAGTAATTTAGCTGTGACTTACAGTAAATTTTCAAATTTATAATTTTTGAAATATTTTTATGTTTCTCCAAATTGGCCTATTATGTCTAAGTGGAGATTAAACCTTATATTAGTTTTTGTATTTTGACATCAAATCAATATCTAGGGAATATATTAAGAAAAAATTAAAGCCTACCTTTGTAATTCTGGAATTTGAATAATGGACCAAATTCTTATGACCTGCTGTAAGCTTACAAGTAGCAATTATTAATTAAATTAGCAATTTAAACTGAGATACAGAAACATTTCTCCATTCTCAGTCTCTGCCCCAGCCAAAGTAAAACCTATCAGTAGTAATCAAATAATCATGACTATATTTTGCAATATAAATATATGGCAAAAATATAACTGACGGTAATACAATGCAGTGCACTAACTTTCACATGGCTGGTTTAGAAGGGACAAGAATTCTGGTCGATATAATTGTTTACTCTCTATTTTGACCACATCTAGGAAAGAAAGGCCCTCATTCAGTAGAAGGGGTCTCAACTTGGACATTATTCATAAGAAACACCATTAGGGTAGCTCGAGCGGCAGGCTAACGTATGTAACAAACAGAAATGAGAAAGAAGCTAGGCAATTCAAATAATGCAATGTTTGAGATCTCAGGAAAAGGAAACATAAGCAGTGGGAAAATGGGAGAAGTTAGAAAGTAAACATTCATATTGTTTATTGTTTTAACGTGATTTTTAACATCAGTGAAAGAGTCTGGAAGTGGTTTGTTCCTTATGCAGTCTAAGGGAATTCTGTTGTACCTTGGCTCATAGGAGGAACTGGACCTGCTAAGTCCCTGTTCTTCATCATTTCACTTTCCTTTTCTATATTCTCTGTCACGGGAGAATTAATACATTTTATTAAGATACCAAATTTCTTGAAAAATAAATTCTGAATAATTTATTAAAAATAAATCTATTTTACATTTTAATAATTTTATTGTTTTGTTTAGAATGATTTCTTTTGCACAATTATATATTACACTGATTTGCTATGTAAGTGGTGAAGGTTTTATTGAATGATGTATTGTACTAAGAAAAATTTTAAGCCATAATAAAATAATTACAAAATTATTTCTTTTCAGGGGTACCTGCTGGTTCTGTTGGAAGACCATGTAACATCTGATCTCAGGGTCATGAGTCCAAGCCCCACACTGGGTGTAGAGATTACTTTAAATAAATAAATAAACTTAAAAAAAAAAAGTATTTCCCTTCCAAAGAATGCTAACAATTCCTTGACAAATCACATTTGTCTCTCAATAAAAAGTTCTAGGAGATACAGTGAGAAGCCAGACACTGACAGTATAGGAAAGATAAATTCTAAATTTCTTAACTCCAAATTTCTTTTACTTGCTACTAAAACCTTCTCAGATTTTTATTAGCTTATGATAAGATAATAAATTATATTATGGAGTGGCTTTTGTTTTGTTGTTGTATGCTTTCTTCTTTGCTCATTTTAAGCCACTGACATAATTTTATTTTCATTGGGTTTCCATAAACAAAGGAAAAGGTGAATTTGTCTGAGTGGCCATGGTGTCAGTATATTCACAGAGAACTGAGACATTCAGTTCTGTTATAGTGTTGGCTCTCAGAAGCTACCACTGAAAAGCTGCTTCCCAACTATTTCTTTTGATTATGAAAAGGAAATTCCTTTTACTCCTTCCCAGAGGAACTTCCTTTTGTCCCCTTTATTTTCAACATCCCAGTCCCCTACCAATAAATTCTTATTTTCTAAGTTGATAGATGTTAACCTTGCCTGTCAGAGTGTCCTCAAAGATAACCAGATTATACTGAATTAAGATTCTCCCCCAAGTTTTATTGGTCCTTGATTCTAACATCCAGTATAAAAAGTATACCCATTTTTAATTCATCATAAGAGGATCTAGAATCTGGTAGTTATCCTCCTGGGTCAGGAAACCCTTCTCAAGCATTCTTGAATATGGACTTATACAAGTGGGTTTTTCAAATTAACGTTAAGACTTTATTTTTCTTAGTAAACTCCACCCCCAATGTGGGACTCGAACCGATGACCCCAAAATCAAGTCACATGCTCCACCAATTGAGCCACCCGGGTGCCCCAACATTAAGATTTTCTTTATTACCTACGTCATACTTCTTAAATTCAAAGATATATTCAATTTTATTAGACTTGAGCAGAAACTGTACTTAAATTTTTAAATTGGACTTTCCATATTTGTAAGATAAAATTACTATTAATAGTTTATTTTGCTCTACCTACATATTCTCAAATAATGTAATAAGCGAAAAGTTTCATTAACCAGGATTCTAAGGAACCCTGCCATGTAGTTTCTGGAGTTACTAAAGAAGTGTTTTTTGGGGTTTTTCTCCTTGATACCTTGTCGCCCTCTCTTAGTATCCCATGTCTTCATCATATTTAAACTCACCTCTTCAACACACACATAGTTTTTGAGAAATCACTGCCTATATATTCAGTTCTTGGAGTTGTAGTGGGTCTTAAAGTCTCATGAGTCTAGTTAGTGCTTTCTGAAAAAGTATATAAGACTCAAAATAAGTAGACTAACCCCATGCACGTACCCACTATTTGTTGTCAAATCCTTATATTTTAATTATATATTTTAGTCTGATTTTATTACCCTATTTTATAATTTATATTAAAAAATGTAATTATATCTGCTAATATATTTTATATTTACAACATAAAATCTATAATATTTATTATATTTGTACTCCTGGGTGAAATTTCATTGCAAAATGAATTCTCTGGGGCACCTAGGCGGCTCAGTCATTAAAAGTCTGCCTTCGGCTCAGGTCATGATCCCAGGATCCTAGGATCGAGCCCTGCATCGGGCTCCCTGCTCAGCCAGGAGCCTGCTTCTCCCTCTCCCGCTCGCCCTGTTTGTGTTCCCTCTCTAGCTGTCTCTCTGTGTGTGTCAAATAAATAAATAAAATCTTAAAAAAAAAAAAAGAATTCTCATCTTGGATGACTGGAGATGGCAGAGATAAAGTACATGTCATCCTTTCTTTAGCTAAAGAGGTACAAAGTGATAAAATATAAGAAATTCCAATTCTTTTCTATAATTCATCTGGCATATGTCATAAGTGGCTATTTGTGCCACAGAAAGTAGTTGTTTGCAAAATCTGGGTAAATAAATTTCTTTTACATTTAAGTATGGCATATGCTTTGCCTTCTTTGTCATTTTTATTTTCAGAAAGGTAGGAAACTGAAAGGAGTGTAGCAAGTAGATTTATGGCACTTAAAAGAGTAGGTAAAAAAGAGCCAAGTACAATTTCACAATAAAAATGTTTTTATACTGTGAAGACTATGTTAATTTGTTAATGATGAGAGATGGAGGAGAAGCTAAAATGGTTTCATGACATTTCATCTATATGTACTAAAAAAAAATCTTTAAAAAATAAAATATTTTATTTGACAGAGAGAGAGAGAGCACAAGCAGGGGGAGTGGCAGGCAGAGGGAGAAGCAGGCCTCCCCACAGAGCAGGAAGCCAGATGGGGGGCTCAATCCCAGCACCCCGGGATCATGACCCAAGCCAAAGGCAAGACACTTAACTGACTAAGCTACCCGAGCACCCCCAGATTCTTGGTGTATTTTAAAAATGCTTACCAACCTCTTACTTCTCATGCTTTAAACTAAAATATATAGAAATTCTAAATCCATTAAAGAAACTATATAAAATCATAGTAATAATTTTTTTCTCCCTTCTAATTTGTCCCCTGCAGCTATGGGCATCAATAATGGCTATCTAAAGCAAATAGCTGTCACATATTTCTCCCCTCTCCTACCACCAACTTAAAAAACAAAAAAAGCTGGGACACCTGGGTGGCTCAGATGGTTAAGCGTCCGCCTTCTGCTCAAGTCATGATCCCAGGGTCCTGGGATCGAGCCCCACATCGGGCTCCCTGCTCCGCGGAGAGCCTGCACCTCCCTCTGCCCTGCAGCTCCCCCATCTTAGATGCTCTGTCTCTCTCTCTAACAGATAAATAAAATCTTAAAAAACAAAAAAGTTATTAAGCTAGCTGACAATAACATTATTAAATAAAATATGATTTGATTGAAATTCTTGAGTGGGAAGGTATCCTAATTATGCCTTAATGTGTAATAATAACCAATAAGTATTTATTGATTACTATTGAAAGACCAGCACGTTGTGAATAGTTTATGTGAAACTGCCCTTACGTCTTTGTAAAAACCTCTAACGTGTCAGGAAAAACAAGAAATGTGGTCCATGGAAGGAATACGGACTGAATGACAAGATGGTACAGCATTCAACCTTAAAATAAGGACATTTTGCCCTTATCCTTTTGGCATTTGATAATAAATATTTGTACTTAAGATCTTGTTTTCAAGTTAGCTGCTATTTAAGAAGCTAATGTTATATTAAAATATTTTAATTAGGCAATGTACTAGTTTTACTCTGTACAGTCAGTTTCTGAAGTAAATACCAATTTCATATTTAGTGTATACCTGCTCAGCCCTTTTTGCTAATTCACGTTGGATCTTCCTCTTCTCTAACATATCCTGCTCAATTCTGCGTCTTCGTTCCTCCTCCGTTCTCTTTCTTTGTTCCTCTTGTCTTTGTTTCTCCATTTCAGCAAATCTACCTTTAACAGTTCCTAAGAACATATGAAACATGTTTGATATTTTGCTATGTTTCCCGTTTTGCAATTTATTTCCCTCTCAAGTTTCTTACCTGTTAGCTTTGGGACATAAGCCTTTTCTACTTTCGAAGATACCTCTTCCTCATCATCAGAAGCAAGCATTTCTTTAATCTAAATGGTTAAATAAATATGAACATGTCCAAAATTTAGACTAAATTATATTATATACCGAGTTTGAAATTAACTTATAAATACAGAAAATTATTTTATAGTTAATATAAAATATGGTTAATGTGAATAATAATGTGTAAATTAAAAAGATGAAAATTAATTTTGCACAAGAATAAAATAAAATAAAATAACCTCCTGCTTTCTCCTGTTCCATTCTCTCTCTCTAATATATTGTTCTTTTCTTCTTTGTTTTTCATCTCTAGATCTCCTTTGATTTCTTTCTTCCCTGGCTCTCTGCATGGCTTCAAACTTATCCTTTACATCACCCTTGCCAAGTTTTGGCACATAGGTTTTTGGGACAGGTTTAGATGAAGAAAGCAGAATCTTCGTTAGAAGAAAATAAAGAGAAGAAAGTTAAAAAAAAATAAGATAGGAAGAAATCAAGTAAAGATAGATCAGAATAAGCAATATAAGAAATACTTATTGAAACAAAATAGAAATGAGTTTGAAACATTTGTACAATCATAATCTGATTATTTTCTAAAGTCTAAGTATGAAAAATGAAATTTAGAAAATATGAATAAAAACTTATTAATATAAAGAAGTTCCATTTTGTAGGTATGTTCCCCTGAAACTGAAGGCTAGTAAAATATAAAAATTGAATACTGGATTCTAATTTAAAACAATATATTTTCCTACATTATTAAAAATTCAGATTTGACATCTCTTACTTAAAAGATACCAGGACTAATTTCAATAAATAAGGTGAAAGTGAAAACAAGGCAAAAGTTTAGGCTTTCAAGTTTAAAGCCTACTTCATATGTCAATGCTCTTGCTTGTTTCCCTATCAAATATGAATAAAACTGAAGGGCAGTCCTTTATTCCCATGTATGGCCGAGATGTGCCAGGGTCTTCACATACAAGCAGTGATTTAGAGGTTGACTACTACACAACCCATCTAGAACCTCTGTACACCAACATTAAAAATGTGTAAAAAGGCTGTATCATTCCAAGTAGGTTGACCTCTGAGATGGCAAAAGAGCTTCCCAGGAAAGGAGGAATCTAGTAAAAGACTGGAGGAAAGATTTCCCTCCACTGTAAAACCAGGAAAACCAATTATTTTCATCGTTTCAAAAATTAAGCAGATTGCTAAAAAATTTCAGTAAATAAAACGTTGGTGCCTCAGAACATCAAACCCTTTTCTCCTAGTGATAATGGCAAGTTACTTATTAATCTGTGGCATACCCAGCCTCTATTTTATTATCATCTTATGATGTCATTGGCCATTTAAGGTTTTTTTAAACTTCATAATTTTGGGGTGTCAGCAACTGAACTCTTCTTACTACAACTCCAAGTACAGCCAAGAGCCAGAAAAAGGTGAAGAGAAGTTTTGCTGCAGCTGCTGGAAGAAGTAGCTGAGAAGGAGCCTCTCCTGAGAGTGAATTATTGCTTTCTCCTAAAGATATACATCAAATCTAGTTTTTTAAATACTAAAAAAAGTAACTTCTAAGACTTATTAAGGTATTAAAATTCTGTTCAAGGTGCTAGCCATCACATCCGCTTCACCATCATTCACAAATTTAATAATTATGCTGCCAAGATTAGAATCCAAATGAAAATACTGGGCCCAAGAACAGCCTGTGAATTTTAGCTTTTACATTTTCTATCCTGACACTAGGTCATTATGAACTGTGACCTTTCCACCAAGCAGCTCTACCATTTCCGCAGCTCTATAGTCAATCCTACGTTTCCCCCATTTTTTTTTTTTTAACGTTGGAGACTTACCTCAGCCTTTTGGGAAATATCATTCATGTTTGCTGTATGTGGTCTCACGGTGATTTTAGAGTTTTGTATATTTTTGCACCTGAAGAAATAGATTAGTACTGAATAACGATTTTTAATTACTTAATTCTTAATATGCTATGTATTTTTGTAAACAGAAACAGCATGTTAATTGCTCCTCAAAAAATACTGACACAATCCAGGCAAGTAATAAACTGGAATAACCTTCAGCTCCTTTTCCCAAGATTCAGGGTATAGAAGGGACAAGGCACATGGCATTAAGAGATCCTTATAGGGGCATCTGCGTGGCTCAGTTGGTTGAGTGTCCAACTCTTCATTTCAGCTCAGGTCATGATCTCAGGATCGTGAGATCAAGTCCTGCAAAGGGCTCCATGCTCAGCATAGAGTCTGCTTGAGTTTCTCTTTCTCTGCCCTTCCCCTTGCTCATGTACACACACTCTCTCTCAAATAAATCTTAAAAAAAAAGATCCTTATAAATTTATGGTCCAGAATAGCGTGGTCAATGTATCAAGAGCCCTTGCAAAGAATTATTCTGGAGTGCCTGGGTGGCTCAGTAGTTAAGCATCTGCCTTCGGCTCAGGTCATAATCTCCAGGGTCCTGGTATCGAGCCCCGCATCGGGCTCCCTGCTTGGCAGGAAGCCTGCTCCTCCCTCTCCCACCCCCCCTGCCTGTATTCCCTCTCTCGCTGTGTCTGTCAAATAAATAAATAAAACCTTTTTTTTTTAAAAAAAAAAAAAGAATTTTTATTCTGCTGTTACTGGGTATATTATTCTATAAATATCAACTAGCTCAAGGTAGTTGATGGTGTTATTTAGATCTGTGTCTTTACTAATTTGTGTGTGTGTGTGTGTGTGTGTGTGGCCTAGCTCTTCTAACAGTCTTCAACTATGTGGAATTGGCTATTTCTTCCTTTAATTCTGTTATTTTTTTCATGTAATTTCAAGCTCTTTTAAGTGCATGTGCATTATGATATCTTCTTTTTGAAATTACTCCTTCATCAGTATGAAATTTCCTTTTGATCTCATTGTCTTGAACTTATCTGATATTAAAATAGCCACACCAACTTTCTTAAGTTTAGTCTGCATGATGTATATAATTTTCTAGGCATTTACTTTATATTTGTCCATATAATTGGACCTTGCTTTTTTGAAAAACCAATTCTGATATCTTTTAATTGCAGCATTTATTCCATTAACATTTAATGTATTTATATGCACGGACTTAAGCCTACCATTTTACTATTCTTGTTTGCCTTTTTCTTCCTCTATTACTCTTTCCCTACCTACTTCTGAATTGAGTAATTTTCAGAATTTTATCCATTGGCTTAAAAAATTTTAACAGCTTTACTAATACACATACAATAAACTACACTTTCAAAAAGTGCACAATTTGGGGCACCTGGGTGGCTCAGATGGTTAAGCATCTGCCTTCAGCTCAGGTCATGATCCCCAGGTCCTGGGATCAAGCCCCATGTCTGGCTCCTGGTTTGGCGGAGAGCCTGCTTCTCCTTTGCCCTCTGCCTCTCCCCTGCTCATGCTCTTGCTCTATCTCTCTGTCTCAAATGAATAAAATCTCTAAAAATAAATAAATAAATAATGCACAATTTGATAAGTTGATATATGTATGTCCTTGTGACACCATAACCATAATCAAGAGAATATATGCATTACCCACAAAGGTTTTCTCAGACCCCTTAACTCCCTTCATTTCTTGCTTCTCTCACCCCCATCCCCAGGCAGGTACACTTTTGGTCACTGCATATTAAATTTTCTATAAATGGAATCAGATTGTATGTACTCTTTTGTCAGGCCTCTTTACCCAGCATAATTATTTTTGAGATTCATCCATGTTGTTACATGTATCAATAGTTCATTCCTTTTTAGTACTGAATATTAGTCCATTGTATGAATATACCACAATTTGTTAACCATTCATCTGTTGATGGATATTTGGGTTGTTTACAGTTACTATTACACATAAAGTTACTATGAATATTCATGTACAAGTCTTTTTTTTATGCTTTTTTATTTCTCAAGTAAGTAAAGTATAATGGCTAGGCCTTATGGTAGATGTATAACTTCTTTCTTTTTTTAAGATTTTATTTATTTGACAGAAAGAGAGACAGCGAGAGAGGGAACACAAGCAGGGGAAGAGCGAGAGGGAGAAGCAGGCTTCCCGCTGAGCAGGGAGCCCGATGCGGGGCTTGATCCAGGACCCTGAGATCATGACCTGAGCCAAAATCAAGAGTGGGATGCTTAACTGAGTCAGCTACCCAGGTGCCTAATTAGTGAGCTTTATGAACCTTGAAAAAGTTAGTGTAACTCTTTGTTCCTTTTTAAACTTGTTTAGACTATTCTGAGTCCTTTGAATTCACATATAAATTTTAGAATCAGGTCGTCAATTTCTGTAAAAATGCCTGCTGAGATTTTGATTGGGACTGCATTGAATCTGTAATGACATCTTGAGTCTCTCTTTTTTTTTAAAGATTTTATTTATTTATTTGACAGAGAGAGATGGTGAGAGGAGGAACACAAGCAGGGGAGTAGGAGAGGGAGAGGTATCCTTTTAACATAAACATACTGATAAATTCAATTTGATAAAACTTTAAGTTTTGCATCCATGTTTATCGGAGATATTGGTCTGTAGTTTTATTTTTTTGTAACATCTGCTTTTGTTAACGGAGTAATACTGCTCTCATAGAATGAGTTGGGAAGTATTTCTTCTTTAATTTTCTATAAGACTTCCCTCATGTACAACTGATAATCATTTTTTCCTTAAATGTTTGCAAGAACTTTCCAGTGAAGCCATTGGGGCTAAAGTTTTCTCTCTGGAAGAAGACAATATGATGGAGGTGGATGGGACAGGATTCCATGTAATTATTAACAAAATCCTAACTTTTGTTGTTCAGTGAGCCTGTGGATGATTATTACATTATTAACAATACTTTCCTAATAAAAGCAGGCCATGCATGACTGTGTATCATTACCAAGGTTTGTGAGTAATCTAATTCTGTGTGCCTGAGATAAAAATAACAAATAGCTCTAGTCCTGAGCTATTACCTGAATCACTCGGTCATATCTAGAGTTACCTATTAGAGATTTCTTCTTGTACAACCAATAAAATTTACCCTTCATTCTCATAGCTTCTCAAACCTTAGAATTATTTCCAGTTCATTCTTCTTTTAGATCTCCTAAATTATGATAGATTGTCAAGATTTGTGAATGTTTCTTTCAAATTTGTTCATATATATTACTTCACTGTTTTCACTGCCTCCATAACAACATAGGTGAGCCTTTATCACCTCACACTTTGATTACAATTTGATAATCACACCTAAATCCAAATTTCAATTCTGTGCTTCCTAGTTAGGATTAGATAACATATGTGAAAAATTCTAGAATAATACCTAACAGTAGGTACCCATAATTTTGATTAATTTCATTATTCATGGTCTCCCTCACTACCTTTTTTACCCTCTTCAGTAAAAAACTACATTTCCGTGCCAGTGAGCACACATTAATATATTATTTGTGTAATCTAAAAGAGTAATACCAAAGGGTAAAAGGAAATTTTGAGCAATCTCACATAGGATTATAGGGATTGATAAATTTAGCTAAATTAACTGGCCAGAGGGAACTTCAGAGAAAAAAATTTTTTTGGGGGGGGTGAAATGAAAGAAAATTGTGTGGTTTGGTGATGGTGAAAAATTAGCCTGTCAAGAACAGTCCTGGAGAATAAATGAATCAGCTACCTTCATTTAATTTTTTAAAAATCTTCAAATTATATCTTGACTTATTTATAGATTCAGAATAAAGTAAGTTTAATTTTTAAATTCAGTATGAGTAAAACCAGTGAAAATAGTCTTTTAAATAGCATGTCAGTATTCTGAACTCTGAAAGTCTGTGAAAATTTGAATAGTATTAACTTTAACTTCTTTAAAGAAAATATGAGCAAGTGATCCTTTGCTGAGTTTGCTCTGTTCTGCATTTTGATGATTAAAAACCTGTAGCAAAATAAGTTTATTGGCTTTTTGTCTTACAGACTTGTCTTTTAAGGTGTAGATTACAAACCAGTAGGAATTCCTATCTCTTAAATAGTTTTATGTTAGAGAAAAAAAATTTCAAGATCAAGCAGGCAAATATCTATATGCTTCCTTTATATTTTTTATTATTTTTAAAGATTTTATTTAGAGGGAGAGGGACAAGAAGACTCCACACTAAGCGCAGAGCCCGATGCAGGGCTCCGATCCCACAACCTTGAGATCATGACCGGAGCCAAAATCAAGAGTCAGAGGCTCAACCAACTGAGCCACCCAGGCACCCCAGGATTCCTTTATAATTTTTAAAAGGTGTGACTCTGCCTGGTAGAAACAGCATTATATTCCAGTTGCTAACCCAGTTGTCTTTCTGTGCTAAAGTTAAAGGTATGAATTTGACTACGTTTGGATCATTAACTTCACAAGAAAGAATTCTATTCCACAGTCCTTATCAAAACTATCTCACTAATACATCCTTGGATCACATATGAATCAAATGATGATAATAATCCAAGCTAACATTTATGGAGCCTTTACTGTGTGCCAGGTAATGTGCCAAGTGTTTAACAAGCATTATTTCATCCACTCCCCTCAATAACCCTTTCAGGTAAAAACTATTATCCACCCTCTCTCAAAATTTCCAAGCCCAGTAATTTTAAAATTCTTAAGTGGTTCCGGGGCACCTGGGTGGCTCAGTCGGTTAAGCTCAGGTCATGACCTAGGGTCCTGGGATCAAGTTCCACATCAGGCTCCCTGCTCAGTAGGGAGCCTGCTTCTCCCTCTGCCTCTCTCCCAGCTTGTGTTCCCTCTCTCTCAAAATAAATAAAATCTTTAAAAAAAAATAAAATAAAATTCTTAAAATATTAAGACGAGAATAGTATCTTTGAGTTTATCTAATAGGTTTGAACAATCTGTACATTGTTACAGATAGGAAAACTGAGACTTAGAAAGTTAAGTAACTCGCCCAGGACCACACAACTAATGAGTGGTGGACACAGGATAAACACAGGCAGACTGACTACAGGGTCCGCAGTCTTACCTAACACTGTATTATGCTGATGCCAAAAAAATAGTACAACTGTTGTGTCTGGTGGAGGGAGGGGAATACCAACCAGCTTAGAAGGCTTAACCTACTAGTATAGTTAAATTATTTGAGAACCATAATTCTGAGCAGCAGAAATATACTGGAAGCTCAAAAGACATGACTGATAGTATTCTCTACATTTAATGAATTTGTAGTCTTGAGCTGGCAACTGGCAGTAGAACATGGTGCTGGTATTTTGCCCCATGTGAGCACAGTTTTTATTTAAGTAAGTTTATTTACTCTTAAATTGATATGTGCTAGCAGTTATTCTCTTAGAATTACTTTGAGTTAAGGAGACCCCAGAGTTAAGTTATTAAATGATTCTCAAGTACTGAATGAAAAGCAGTTAACTCAGCTGGTTGTGGTTTAGAATTCATTTAGTGAATCCATTTACCTGTGATAGGTACCGTTTTCTCTGATTTTAAAAGTGCCCAAGTCAGCAACATGCAAGTTGGCCTTCCTTTTGTTGTAATTAATGATAGTGAAAAATCAAGTAACAATATTCACATGTATGTCAATCTCTTAAGGAATGACCTCTCTCATCATTCTGCTAAACTGCCAAGAGTAGTTTGAATTTATCTAGCAGAACATTATTTAACAGTGTCCTCCTACAGTAACCAAATTCACTTTTAATTGTATGATGACAGTGGGGATTTTGGTTTTATGAGGGATTTTTAAAGTATATGTGATTCCAACAAAGTCATGACATAGCCCCTGAAATGTTCAAAAATTATTTGATTGTCACACATGTTAGTGAATCTCAACACTGAACTATAAATTCATCAAGGAAGTTCCTGTGGAAGGGAGTCCAACAGTACTGACATTTGTCAAGGAATGGATCATTATGCTAAACTGCAGCTGAACATTTTCAGTTTCCTTAAATCCTCTCCTTTCTGTCTCCTACCACCCTCCCTTCATCCTCACTCCACAATGTCCTACTCAGGCCTTCCTCCCAGAAGGGCACAATGACCTGCAACTCTGCCCAACCTGCCTCCCTCTCATATATCAGCCAACTAGGGACCATGTCTTGGACTAAATAATAGCTGCTTAATATGTAAATGATCATAATTTTTTGTGGTCAATGTGTATGATATAAAAATTCCAGATCATTAATATACAGAAATATGTTTCATTTCTATACACTAATAACAAAATAGCAGAAAGAGAAATTAAGAAAACAATCCCATTTACAATTGTACTAAAAAGAAAAAAATACCTAGAAATATATTTAACCCAGGAAGTTAATTTTCTATATGCTGAAAACTATAAGACATTGATGAAAGAAATTGAGGATGACACAAACAAATGGAAAGAAATAATGCTCATGGATTGGAAGAATTAATATCATTAAAACTTCTAAAACATACCCAAAGCCATCTACAGATTCAGTGCAATCTGTATCAAGATACTAATAGCATTTTTTATAGAACTAGGACAAATAATTCTAAAATTTGTCTGGAACCACAAAAGCCCTCAAATAGCTATAGCAATCTTGAAAAAAACTGGAGGTATCACAATCCCAGATTTCAAAACATATTACAAAACTGTAGTAATTTAAACAGTATGGTACTGGCACAAAAAGAGACACATAGATCAAGAGAACAAGATAGAGAGCCCAGAAATAAATCCACACCTATATGGTCAATTAATTTACAACAAAGGAGGCAGGATTATACAAGAGGGAAAAGACAGTCTTTTCAATAAATGGTGTTGAGAAAACTGGACAGCTACATGCAAAAGAATGAAACTTGTCTTTCTTACACCATACACAAAAATAAATTCAAAATGGATTAAAGACCTAAATGTGAGACCTGAAACCATGGAATTCCTGGAAGAAAACACAAGCAGTAATCTCTTGGAAATCGCCCCTAGCAACATATTTATGGATAGGCCTCCTCAAGCAAGGGAAGCCAAAGCAAAAACAAACTATTGGGACTATACCAAAACAAAAAAGGAAACACAGCAAAGGAAACATCAACCATCAAAAAGGGAACCTACTCTATGGGAGAAGATATTTGCAAATGATATATCCAATAAGGGGTTAATATCCAAAATATATATAGAAGTTATACAATTCAACACCAAAAAAAAATCCGACTAAAAGATAGGCAGAGGACCCAGACAGACATTTTTTCAAAGATGTTCAGAGGGTCAACAGACATATGAAAAGATGCTCAACATCACTAATCATCAGGAAAATGCAAATCAAAAACACAGTGATATAACCTCACACCTGTCAGAATGACTAAGTATCAAAAAGATAAGAAATAAGTGTTGGCGAGGATATGGAGAAAATGGAACCCTAGGGCACTGTTAGTGGGAATGCAAACCGGTGCCACTGTGAAAAATGGTATGGAGATTCCAGTGCTTGTCATTCTAATTGTCATATCTCATTCAAAAAGATAAATGCACCCCTATGTTTACTGCAGCATTATTTACAATAGCCAAGATATGGAAGCAACCCAATGTCCATCAGTGGGTGGATGGATAAAGAAAATGTGAAGTCACACACACACACACACACACACACACACACACACACACACACACACGAATATTACTCAGACATAAAAAAGAATGAGATATTGCCATTTGGGACAACACAGATGGGTTTACAGGGCATCATGCTAAGTCAAATAAATCAGGGAAAGACAAATACCCTATGATTTCACTTATATGTAGAATCTAAAAAACAAAGAAACAAACCCAGTAAACTCTTAAAAACAGAGAACAAACCAGTAATTACCAGGCAGGTAGAGGGATAGGCCAAATACACAAAGGGAATTAATTAAGTACAAACTCCAGTCATAAAATAAGTAAGTCACGGGAATGAAAAGCACTGCATAGGGAACATGGTGACATGGTGACAAATGGTGACTACGCTTATCATGGTGAACACTGAATAATGAACAGAATTATTGAATCAATATGTTGTACACCTAAAACTAATAGAACACTGTTAATTACACTTCAATTTTTAAAAATTGCATATTCAGGTTCAATCTTGTCCTAATTTTTCATAAACCCTCTCCCATACAAAAATTTCCAAACCCCTGAATTTTTAAATTTGGCAAGAGGTTAATACAAATATATTTTGAAGGGGAGGGGGTGGGGGGATGGGTTAGCCTGGTGATGGGTATTAAGGAGGGCATATTCTGCGTGGAGCACTGGGTGTTATGCACAAACAATGAATCATGGAACACTACATCAAGAACTAATGATGTAATGTATGGTGATTAACAATAAAAAAATTTAAAAAACATATATTTTGAAGTCTTCCAAAATATTCTACTAGAGCTTTTATTGCTTAAGGACCTTTGAGGCAAAATGTTCGGAATTATATCCTGATGACACGTTCTCAGTTAACTGCTGATTTTCTCAACACATTAAGCAGACGGTGATGATGGAAGAAACACTGGAGTTAGAACCAGAAAACTTGTATTAGTGTTTCTGTTTGGACTGTTTATTAGATGCATGGTCTTGGACAAGCCACTTTACTTCCGTGAACTTGTTTCATATATAAAATAAGAACAACAATGCCTTTCTCATTATATTGCCCCATAAAATGGACAGTTCCCCCCTTCAGAATGTCAAGACTGCATCTGACATTCTCAGCCACTCCTTCACTCTGAAATCCTCCTCCCTCAGCTCCACGGTGCTGCTCTCCCTGTTCTTCCATGTCTCTGACCATTCCTTCTGTCTCCTCTGAGAGCTTCTCGGACTCTCTCCGCTTCTTCGATGCTCTCTGCCCACACGTTTCAGTCTTTGCCCTTTTCTTCTCACTCTACACTTTTTATTCGGTGATGTCATACACTTTGGTAGTTTGCACTGTCTCGTGAGCCTCATCTCTGTCTACATCTTCCTATCACCCACATGGAAAAACTGGTACGCCTCAAGCCTTTGCACAGCTAGCTCTCTCAGCCTCAAGTTCTGCCCATTCCCTTATCTGTTAGCTAACTCCTACTCATCTTTTAGGTCATAGATAGTCATTTTTCTCCAGCAAGTCTTCCTTGACTCCACAAGACTGGATTATGTGCTTCTCCCATGTGTATTTACATTGCACCCACATGCTTACCCTGACTGTAGCATTTACCATAATGTATGGTAATGGACCACTTTCTTGACTCCCTCTCTACCAGAATGTGAGCTCTTTGAGAGTACA
This sequence comes from Callorhinus ursinus, assembly GCF_003265705.2. NCBI lineage: Eukaryota > Metazoa > Chordata > Mammalia > Carnivora > Otariidae > Callorhinus > Callorhinus ursinus. The sequence continues at coordinate 37,027,337 of NW_027397071.1, forward strand.
GACTGTAGTTTATGCATTACTGTGTCCACAGCCTGTGGCATGTGCCTGGCATACAGAAGACATATGTAATAATTGTTTACTGCATAAGTAAATCCTGCCAACTTCAAGGTGAAGCACTTTAGAAACAGTTAAAAATTGTCTGGATATAATGTATTACTATCATTATGATTTTCTTCATGCAGGAATACAATATAAATAGAACACACCATTTATTACACAAATATTTATTAAGCATCTGCTATGTGCCAGGCACTCTGCTGAGCATTGAGAAATACAATTCAATGAATAGCAGATGCTCTCCCTAGTCTCATGCTGTTAACAGTCTCTTGGCCAAAACTCTCAACAAAAGCCTTGAAACAGGATTTTTAATGGTCCAGTCTGCTTTACTATCTACAGACACAGGTAGGATTTGTTTGTTCGTTCGTTCGTTCGTTCATTCATTCATTCGAGGGAGGTGTGGGGGGGCAGAGGGAGACAGAGAGAGAGAGAACCTCAAGCAGACTCCCCGCTGAATGTGGAGCCCAACACAGGGATCGATCTCACGACCCTGAGAGATCATGACCTGAGCTGAAATCAAGAGTCGGATGCTGGGGCACCTGGGTGGCTCAGTTGGTTAAGCATCTGCCTTCGGCTCAGGTCATGATCCTGGGGTCCTGGGATCGAGTCCCGCATGGGGCTCCCTGTTCAGTGGGGAGCCTGCTTCTCCCTCTCCCTGCCTCTCTGCCTACTTGTGCTCTTTCTGTCAAATAAATAAATCTTAAAAAAAAGAATCGGATGCTTAATGGACTGAGCCACCCAGGCTCCCCAACACAGAGTTCTAACATCAACCATCTCTGATACAGAACTGAAAGGCAGCATGCACCATACCCCCACCTTCCAGTTAGATGCCCAAGATAATGACCTCCATCCTCAGACTACTTTTTGTACTTCTCTTATGTCCACTTGTACATCTGGTAGACTTTATGCTCCTTTCCCAGATTACAGCAGATTGGTTCCTTTCCAGTGCCTGCCTCAATGTCATTAAATAATAAATTATAATTTAAAGTAAACCCCCAAAAGCTATCACAAAGATTTTTAATATTCATGTAGTAATCATCAAAACTGAGAAGTCTAAAAGATCCCATTCCTTTGACCCAACTTTTATTTCCTTAATGAACTGTTTGTACTTATGTTAAAATCTGCTACTGGATATTTACAGAAGATTTTCAAATTCATCTTTTGGGAACATAGTCTCAAAATCCAAATACCATTCAATTAGACTAATTTTATCATTGCCTCCCACTTTCATGCTCTTTAATATGCTATTAGTCAACATTTCACCTACCAGCCTATAAACTCATGTGGAATTTGCCAATTTAGAACAGAGACCCCAAGCCCTCCTTCAATTTCATATAATTATAGTTCCCAGAAATACTCATATATATTTAGTATTCACATGTATTACTGTCATTTTTATTAATAAACTTACAAGATGAGAAGCTATAAAATTCAAAGTATCCACTTTAACAGTTTTCTCTTCTTCAGAATCCTGATAAACATTTTGAGTATCAAGTCTTTTCCATAGGTCCCAGAACCCAAGTGTGGTGAGTACATAAAGTTACCTCAGTTTCTATAGGGAAGCTGTTTTAATGCAGTTTTTTCAAAGTTCTTAACTGATTACATATTATCAGAATAATGATTTTAAGTATTCATGATTAGTAAAATGAGGTTTAAAAAAGTTCCCATAGAAACTTCTAGCCATGATTCCTTTGGTTTCTAATAGGGTAACAAGTCACCATTCCTTATGTCTTCATCAGGCTCACCTACTCAACTATCGCATCCCCTACCCCTCTGTGCTGCTATCACTCGAGCTCTGAGGCTATTAACTGCACAGGGCAGCATGGATCGCAATTAAAATTCTCATCTAGGCTTGTTAGGACTTCTTCAGGCTCTCTCAGACCTGGTTTCCCTTCCCATTCCTTCAACCTCTCACCTAACATACACATGCAATAGCTCATTTCCACCTCCAAGAGGATTCTTTTTTTTTTTTTTAAGTTTTTATTTAAGTAATCTTTTCACCCATTGTGGGGCTCAAACTCCCGACCTCGAGATCAAGAGTCACACTCCTCCATCTAAGCCAGCCAGGTGTCCCCTTCCAAGACAATTCTTTTTTTTTTTTTTTTAAGATTTTATTTATTTATTTATTTGAC